>NC_071327.1:80283024-80584413 GCF_943734725.1 Anopheles marshallii
GTTGTAATAGCATCACCTTTAAATATGGCTGTGAAGTTATTAAAGCGCATTAAAAAAATATGCTAAATTTAGTTGTTCGGCAATTTTGTTGTTTTCCACATTCCATAAAATCTTTAAAAATGTAATTGTGTTGGCTACATAATCTTTTGTTTTTCGATGTACTCTTTCCCGAATAGTTGTAAGTTTCCTAACTTTAAACAAAGCTTAAAGGAACTATCAATTTTTGTACTGAAGTTGAACTGCTTTCAGTTGCACAGTATTCGAATGCAAATCAATTTCTGTTGCGATAACTAAATTATTAATTGATGCAATCGCAAAGTAAGTTATGTGTTCTGAATTTAAATTTATCGCTAAAGGACGTTCTACGTATTCTCCCCACCATTGCAAATACTGTTGGGTATTATGAGTGGACAAAAAGTGAGAAAATTTTACCAAGCGAATGGAAATTATGAATTCTTTAGTGGATAAATATATTCAGCTTGGCAAGCGACTGCATCTATCCTGTTGGTCAGGTTGATATATCACTAACCGGTGCCTCTCATTCCCGGGTTTCGACCCCAAAAAGGATATAGGGAGGTGTGCGTCGAAAGTTTTGCAACATGTTGTGAATATTTTATGTCACCTGCAATCACAACGCAAACATGGTTGAATGAATTTTGCACCTCAGCACGGTGCCTCCTGATTGCGAACAGGTTTCATCCGCCTGTTCGGACATGTTGAATGCGGGTGGGTGGCAAGAACGGAGCGGAATGTTGTTCAACATGTCCCATTACGCGAACGTTCGGTTCCCTTGCACGTGAGCGTGATGGAAAATCGATCAACCCATTCGAGTCCGTTTGTTGCCGACCTCTACGAAAGTGTGTGCTTGTGTGAAAGTTTGCACCCCATAAACATATAGCTTTTTTGTTTCCATTTTTTTCGTGTTTTATTGTTGCCCTCTGTCAGAAGGTCATTGACAGCTAGGGGTCAGTTGAGCATGGAAGAGAAGTGAATCCCGACCTCCGCACTGCCACAAACCATCGCTCTCCGGCAGCACTTTTATGCAAATAAGTCATGGAGAGTGTCATTTATACTGGACCGTGCAGGCGTTGGGGGTTTATACGTATTGCTTTATCAGTGTCAATAATGTTGCCGCAACCTGTCGTGTGAAAAGCATCGCATACCCCTAGTGGGCTGCACTTTCTCCCTGGTGGTGATGGGAAAATTATGTTGACCTGCCATGAAGGTGTTTGAAGAACCTTTGCTGATGGGATTGATCAGAATTGATTGATTGGTTGATTGAGTGGTTTTAGAGAGGCGCTATCTTTATGTCTTCGTGTGTTGTTTTGGGTAATGGTGTTATGGGCAAACGTTAATGATTTTTAATGCTATTTGCACAACTAATCGAAAGTACTTTATGTCAGTTTTGTGCCTAGATAGAAAGTAATCAGTATTTTCCTTCGGCTGTTGGAAATCGTGAAAAGTTCCTTATAATCTTCTTAATTTTAGTTTGTTTAATGCAAATTTCGGTCTCTCGCTTAGAATAGCAGTGCATTTATGAGCCAATTTTAATGACATTAGTTCGTACGAACCAAAGAGCACCACTGAAGCTCATTTTTTGCACAGGAAAAATCCCCCAAAAACAACTTTTGCTAAGTTGGAAAGAAAATTTCTACACACGCTTTGTCCGGTTTTCTCTTTTAGGCTTTATTTTTTTCCCTCAACTGTTACGTCTATTGCCATTATGTATGCTTTCGCCAGTGTGTCTTTCGCCAGAATCTGGCCTGCTTTCCGCAGACAGGGATTTAAAGGAAGTTTGCGTGTGAGCTTGAATTATTCATGACAGCTTGTCGAACGCTTTTCACCCGTACAAACCTCGAAAGGAAAAAAAATACAAATTTGCTACTGTGTGGCTTCGGATCGGATCCCAACGGAGTGGTTTCGTGTGAAGGAAAAATAGCATATACCCCGTGATCTTTTTTTTTAAGTGTGCGAAGCGACACTGCATCTGCATGAGATCGTAAGCTTTGGCGATTGGGAGAAGAAAAGCAAAATGCCCGACTCTCGGTCTAGGTTTCTGTTTTCCGGGTTTATACGGCAGTGATCGGTGGTTGAGCAAATCGGGTTTGACAAGATCCATCCAGAGCGAAGAAGATGCACCATCGTTTCCGGTGGCAGCAAGAATTATGGCCAAAACACTGTACCGGCAATGTGGATGTCTAGCCTGCAGAGCCAACCTAAACGAACGAACATATTTTATTGGATTAGTATCGGTTGGAAGGTTTTTCATGCTAGCGTGGTAAATTTAGTGTTTTTTTGACGAGTTGCATAATCTGTCTGCCTTTGAGAAATTAAATCAAGGTACAATTATTAGTTTTTAAATTATAGTATCATCCAATGTTAGACTTCCTTTATCTCATGTTTTTCAGTAAGTTTAGCAATTATATTAAATGAAATATTGTATTGTATTGGCCAAATATTGTTTAACTTTCTCTGAACAGTTTTCTTATTAAAATATTATTTGGGCAAGTGATGTATTGATTACTATGATCATACAATTACTGCAAACGTTTGCCAAACATCAAACCACTGTTTTGATTAATCGTCGTAAAATGTCACGTCTGATCATTTAAGCTGTCAATAATGTTTTCCCACCAGCAGCATGAATATTCGTGATGCCTATTAAGCTGTCAATGAAGGTCGCTAGATGTCGTACTTTATTTCCACTTTGTACTGGCACACAAACTCAATAACATTGTTGGACAGCCAACGGTGCAAGTGATAGCAGTGTCAACTCGTTTCCCATGAAGATGTACGTGGAGCAAGGGAAAAAATCCATCCAACATAGTAAACGGGAGTGAAAGCAAACGGATGAGAAAGGTCAGATTTTGTCATCATCGACCGCTTCTGGGCCCTGAACGATATTGGACGATGCATGTGGCCGTAATGTGATTTTAATGTCAAAAATACTTATAAACAAGCTGTTCAACATCCTATCGCTTGACTGCTGGGTGGTTCACTGCAACACTTATGCTGCTTGTGCAATTGCACTTTGTTCTTTATATATTGGGGAAATAATAGTTGCAACGGGTGAACTGAAATTCGTATGATACCTTTGTAGCTCTTTTGTGTAAAATGAAATAAATGCTTCCTGTTGCTCTTTTTTAACGCTTGTCATAATTTTCCTCTTTGGTTCATGGAATCTAATTTTTTTTTTTATTTTCATTTCAGGTGAGTAAACCAAAGATATCAACATGTGGTGTGTGATAAGCGGCAATGGTACGACGTAACTCCGAAACATCAAAACAAACAAACAAACTGTGCTTCATGGTACATATTTTAATTGCTTTCTGCTTGAGCAGAATGATATCTTCATTCATTCACTCGAAAGTTCGTTTACATGTTGAATCGTTTCGTTGAACATTTATCAGACCGGACACAGTCGATTTGCGACTTTTTGTGTGTGCGTGTGTGTGCACGAAACAAGCTTTTAAGCACTACACAAAGCCAACATCCTGTCAGTTGGAAAACGTTTGTCAAAACTTTATCACTGCTCTTTCGGTTTGGTTCGCTGTGCGCTATTGGCCATACGGCAATGGTAGATGGAAAAACTTTTCTAATTTCACAAGTGAAAAACTCGTCGAGTGACAATTGATTCATCTTTATTGTTATGTTTTTCGATTCTTTTGTGCTGTGAATGAAAAGCGCATGAACAATGGAATTTTTCCCTCACAGTATCTTGATTGCATTGAAATTTTTAAAAGAATTTTTGAGCTGAATAATTTAGCTTTTGAAAGATGCTATTCAATTGAACACACTTATATTAATACAACAGTTTTATAACAAAACACAATTTTATCAATCGGTTTTGTTAGTTCATGCGAGATGTTTCTTACTTTAAATCATCTGTCAAAGATCGATCCATATCTTCTACCTTACATGCCCGACACTTATCGGTTCATTATGTTTATATTACCTCCGCTGAATGGATAATTGGAAAAAGGGCAAATTTTCATCATAAAGCTCTACTTTTGATGCGCCTTCTGGCATAATAGCATACGTTGGCGACGTGTAAAACAACATTCGCGGAGAGACAGTTTCAAAAAGCAAGTAGCTCTTTATGAGAATGGCACTAAAGCCATCTTCAACCGTTCATTCAAACATCCATTCATTTCGTGTCAACCTGTCATCTGGGGCGGAGGTATACGATGCTTCTCCCCAACCTAACGTCAAGTGCGTTTTAATGCCGCAACCCTCCTGTTGGCGAATGATGAATGTCATTTTCAGCCGTTTTTAACAGCGGTAGGGAACAAAGAACCCCAAGGGACAGCGTCGATGAATGTTTATGATGGTCTCTGATAAGATCCGGTGTGGCTTCTGATGTTGGTTGAAAAGCTCCATTGTAAGCTGCGAATTGGATACATATTTTGTTCACTTAAAGGTGTTACTGTCGAGGGATGTAGCGGATGTAGCTTAATGTCAGCTTATACTTTTCTAAGAACACTCAATCACAGTAGTGTGCTGTGGTATATGTAAGACTATTGAATATGCACTTATACATTCAACTCGTTATAGCCTTGCGCATATGCAGTAAAGAAGCAATCAAGCCTCTTTTTTGTGGACAATTTCCATCAGCTCGACTAAGGCCGCAGTTTTAAGTGCCTCGTAACTAACAAACGTTAAAGTCTTCTCCGTTAGGCCTGCATCTCCAGTAATGAAGGTATACGATACTACGCAAATGCGTCCGTGTGTTCAGTATGAAATGAAACATTCATGCTAAGCATTCAGTTTCGTCTGCAGAGTGTTGTTAGAATAAAAGTATTTGCGTGAAGAGTTGAACGTACCGTACGTTCGCTACATGAATGTGCAGTTCGTCATTCTCGTGGATGGAAAAAGTCCTTATGGTGAGATCACTCTTATCCTTTCATGGTTGAGTAATACGAATCACAAACAACAATTAACTTCCGCCATCTTGAGTTAATGGTTTTTACGCTCATTTTACGCTGTTGCTCCGGCTGCTGCAGACAAATTGTGGCGGAAAATGTGTGTAATTTGATATGTGTGGTATAGTCAAAGAGGTTAGTCATTGATTTAGATGTTTGGAAAAATTCGGAACATGACGGAAGAAATAAAGTTGAAGGGTATTAATGTTTAGTCTTTAACATGGCATATGATGGGCTACGAATATTATCGGGAACCAGGGATTTTACAAAGAAAAATACGTCGGTGGCATACAGATCAGTAAAAACTGGTTTTTATCTATCGCTTTAGCGATGATATTGTGGGATAGGCTGTGCTTTGTATTGCTGATTTTTGGTACAATTTTTCTCTTTGCAAACAAAAAGAAAAACGCAAAAATGATTGATGATTGCATACACATTTTAGGCAGCATACACCATCCATCGTGACTATCCTTGGGACAGTTCGCAGAAGAAACCATTTACCATCGCTATTTGCTCATTTTTATAGGACCGATAATATCCGTACTATTTTCCTTTGCCATATCCCAACCCAACATGATGGCAGTTGTCGGGTTGATATATTTTCCCGAGAACTAGGCTCGGAATCGATTTGGGTAAATCCTTGTTCCATCGTTTTAGTGAACGTCTCTTAAAGAAAACTGAAAGCCTTCAACTGAAGATGGGTGGACAAACATTTTCTTTCGCGTAGAATTTGTCGTCCCCTCATAAACAGACAGTTTGGTTTCACCTCAAGCCGCCGGGAAGGGGTGGCAAGCGCGTGCTCTGAAGCACATTGAAAACATCCAATGAAAATTGTGTAATAAATGGTTTTATCTCTTGTCGTGAAGTCGTGTTGAATTCGTCATGGGGTGAAAGCCGAACCAGGCAGGAGGGTGTAATGGGAGTCCCCCAAAGTTTTCGGCAAAGACGTCAGCGCAACATTGTTTCGTTGGATGAGGGATAAACCGTGGGCTTCTTCGCTTCTGCCGTTCCGCTGGGTTATGTGAGTGGATTTTTCCCGCGGTCAAACCGATTTCTGCTGCTGGCTTGACGTTTGTTTGCATCCCCCTTCTGTGCGGTGGGAGAGTTTGGCAAGTGCTGTGGATTGTGTGTTTGCTCCCGGAGCAATGGCGGAAATAAGCAGTAGGGGAGAGATTTTCACTACCCTTCATTAAATGATAATCCTCGCGCATCATAGAGGAGCAATTTTTCTTCTCCATAAACCCACTCACCCGCAAACATTTACACAAGCGGTGGTGGTGGGTGACAAGAAGGAAAAAATGTGCCCTTTTTTGTGTGTGCCTCCCCTATACTTTCCACGCACGATGATTGGGAAAATGAAAATGAAAATCGAGTCCCCGTTCGTGGCGCTCCCCGGATCCCGCCGTATCGCGAACGATTTAAATCGATGAAAACTCTTGCAATGAAACATTTTCACCCCTAGATTTACATCCCTAAGCTACCAGCTGCTGCTTACGGTGGTGAATGCGACGGAAATTCGTCTTCGGAACTGTCAACGAAGCGTTTAGTGATTGAAGATTCCATCAAGGATATCGCGTGCTGCTTATGCATTGCGATCGGGAGCTAACCGTTTTTCTCCTCCAGGGTTCTTTGCTTTTGTTTGCCTGTTAAGCTTACACGATTTGTTATTTACAACAAATATTTACATTTTTCAAAGTGTTCTGAAGGATTTTCTCTGTTTTTTTATCTGTCTATAATCTACAATTTCTGATGATCCTCTCAAGAGGTGATATTTTTTCATAACGAATGAAGCTGCGTTCTGTTTAAATTTAAACATGATAATGTTTGTTTTATTAAAATATTGCCTTTCGTAAAGCAGCATAGAATTATTGTCCTTTTTCAAACGAAATCTTCAAACTTATTGCCACGCAATCGCAAACCAACGCTATTGTCTGTTTATGTTAAGAATTTATCCACCGAAAGAAGGGCAGAAAAATCGTTTTCGCTTGACACTAAAGCTGCTACTGTTAAGCGGTTCTTCGCTTGAGCTTCTGTGAGCCAAGCGTCCAAGCAGTGATTAGTGAGAGAGAGTGCGGGTCGGAATTGGGGTTTTGTAATTATCATAAAAAAGTCATTTTTCAACCACCCCAAAACCAACAGCGGCTTAAGGACAGGAGGCGTTGAAATGAATCGCTTTACTCACCGGGGAGCCGTTTGGTGGAAAAGGACCTTTGACCGGTCTGTTCAGTTGCGTCAGAGTTTATCTTTGGTTCAGTTCGAACTGGCGGGTGTACAGATACTGCGGGCCAATTCTAATTCTCCCGGAGGAAAATGGTTGCGGTAGCAATGGCTGGACAGAAGGGATTTAAAGTCATTGCAACAATGTGTACTCCGACGAGTGTCATACCGTTGCCTAGCCGATGAGAAATTGTAGAACGATATCGTGAATAAATGTAATCCGAGCATGAACAAAACGGAAGAGAAAAAGGGTAGTTGTCCATGAAAAATGATCCCAATGATCCACGTAACGCATTTATCATGTTTGATTTAGTTCAGTTCGGAAAGCCGAGAAGTCGCTTGGTTCGCTGGCTGATACCACCGAGCACGGCTGTCCAGTTGTTTAATGGTCTATCTTTATCTTTGCCTTTTGATGGAGATCATCTGTTGTATGAATTGTGCCTCAAGTTTCGTTTGAACTGAAGACTTTCATAAGGGAAACGAATCTTTTATAGCATCATAGAAATGGGCAAAATTTTGAAAGGATAAAATAACCATTGTACTCCGCTGGTGTATGGAAGTTATAGAACATATTAGAATCGTATTTTTCGATTAATGAATACATAAATAAATTCTTCATGTTTCGTATTGTGCATTCTGTCTCGAGAAGATCATGTGTGGGTTGAGGGTGAGTTTTTTTTCACGCAAGACACGTGCGATGAAATAAAGAGATAATCTGGAAATCTGGATCATTTTGTTTCACGGAATTACTAGTCCGAATGGAACAGTGTTCGCGGAAGGAATATTTTTATGTTTTGTCGCTTGTATGGTAATGTTGCCATTTCCATATCACCTTTCTCCGCAACATTGCGCGCTCTCGAGTGGAAAGCAAACCATTTGCCTAAACGGTGGGGTTTTCCCATTTTCCCTGACGTTTTTGCCGATGGTGAACGCGAAATCGGGAAATAGAAAGAAAAGGAAACAATCGCTTGAATTATTCATACGACCGGTAGAATCGGTATGCCCTTCAGCGCTAGATTTGCCTTCCGAGAAGTAGGTCAAGCATTGCTTATCTGTGTATTCTCTAGTTGTTCATAAGCGAAATGTTCATCGATGTTTCGGTGTGTTGTAACATAAACTAGAATATAATAACATTTTCTTCCCGGAACCGAAAGCGTAACAGAAACATTGTAGTACATACAGAGCACGGAATCAACATCATCACTGCTAGCGACCTAAAACAATTGCACAATTTATTCGGAAGTGCTTGATCGTTCGTTACGCGGCCCCTTTCCCCTGGCTGAGCAAGAGTTTTTCTTTTGCACCATATGCTCCGGGTTGCCACTGTTCCCATGTATTAGACCGAAAACATTCCCCGGAACGTGTACAATAAATGTACAGTGCTTTTTTCCGGAGACATTTATTTCATCACTCCCTGCACATCGTGTCGTTTATGGTGTCGTTACATTATGGGAAGTTTTTACGCTTCGAACAGACATCGAATTGATGGTAGATCGGTAAAAACGTGAATCCTATTAGGGTATCATTTTTTTGCCAATGGCAAACAATTTACGCTCGTCGAGAAGGGAAATTTTTCATCATGGTCGAACTTTACGAATCAATAGGGTTATGCTGTGTTGGAAGAGAAATTGAACCGGGGGTCTCTCGCTTCGAATGCGTGAGTATGTTGGGGGGAAAAGGTTTTCCATGTTCATCCTTAAACACTCCTCGGGGGAACATTTAAGGACACTGTCCCGTCCGATCAAGCCATCCTTCTATGCTGCTGGTTTATGTCCGTGGTGTAGTTTTACACCGAAAGCAAGTAGTTCGTTCGATATGTTCATGGAACAATTCAGTTAATTAGCAATTTGTACAGAAAAATACTTTAATGATAACATTTCCAAATTTTCCCCCGCAAAAGTCATTGTATAAACGATGTTTTGTTGAACGAATGGCATTATTTTAGGGAATTTGTAATGCGGATTGCATGCTTTAAACGATAATTGTGAGATTTTGTAACAGCTTAAAACATACTTTTCCCTGGCAACCCCTAGCAAGTGTTCCATCGACTTATCAATGCGTGCACATTCGGACACACCTGACTGTAGTAGCGTCCAACCGGGTGGCAGTTTGCACGTTCGTTAGACCACACCAGTTTAGCTCACTTTAGCACACACTTCGGCGAAGACGCTAAGAATTCATTAAAATCCATTTCCAAACACCGTCCATTGCTCGCCCCCAAAATTGCCGCCCTCGGTATTTGCATATTTAAACAGTGCTTCCGATCTGTATCTGTTTACGTACACCGCCCACTGCCGACCAATGAGGGGTGCCGCCGGATAGGTGGATTAGGTACTGTAACAGTGCTGCCCTGGGAGGAATGCAGCCGGTTGGGGTTTTTGGGAGATGGAGGAAATATTTCCTCAACATTTGGTTACTTGCCAGGGTAGATAAGTGATTTTATTTCACTTTCATCGCAGCATGATTCTGTAGATCCCGTGAGTGTCTTCATGAGTCGCTACCGTTCGGGCAGTTTCGTTGTCCGTTCCACAAGATTTTGGCGTTTCCATGTTGCTTCCGATGAGTGTGTTTACTTCGTTGGAAATTCGCCGACCTTTCGGATGTTTGGTCGAACGAAAAATAACTGTTTTGCAGTTGTAACAGTACAGGAGCAGTGAATGACCACCGCGTAAGTACTGCACTGTGTTCTGTTTGTTTTCAAGAGGCATAATTATCAGGTAATTAAAATTTTATTGCCCCCTTCTTCTACATAATTGCTGTGTGCGAAGGAGTACCGTCAATTTGCTGCAGCTACTATTTACCCAGATGTGGCGGCAAGGTCGAAGAATATTGTATTTTTGTTAACATTAACCCTATCATTTCGCTCGGGCACGGATCGGATGTGGTGGGAACTGGTGTGTGAATCTGCAGCAGATTAGTACATAAATTAGAAAACCCGTGCGCGAAAGACAAATTTGAATCTAAATCCGTTGTTTATTCGAGAGCGAGAAAACGGTCGAGCTTCTTGGGTGTATTTGCTCTAACGTGTGGCCTAAGTAGATTAGTCTTAGTAGAAGACAGACGATTCATTATATTTACGATTTAGGGAATGCTTTTGATAGTTACAAATTGGAATACTTTTTAAATTATTACAGTCTGCTGCATTTGTATGAACCTTTTTCTACACATTTTTTTTAGAAAATGAATTCATTTTCTATGGCCCCTTACAAAACTTGTACTATCGCAAAAGCTTCGCTTCGATTAGAATTTGAATTTGGCCAAAATGCAGTAGTTCTGTCTCCCGCCCGAACCACGCATTGTTTCGCTTCTTGTATGCTAACATATTGGTTGTATGGTAACGTAATAAAATCGTTCAAAACAAAACAAAAAACCGATCTCCTGGGCCGCGGTCCTGTGTACACAGCCAGACTAGACGACTAGACGGGTTTTTTGCGAACTGCAACGAAGGTTTTGCTCCCTTTTTTCCCGATCAGCCATACTGTACATGGGTGATTGTGCTGCATTTATGATACTCCCCTGGAATACGGTTCCCGCCATGTAGTGCATATTGTTGGCAGTATTCGGTTAGCAAACTCGATCCCACAGCTTGGCCGTTTGATTGGAAAATTTATGCTAAACCCACCTGTGTCGTGAAGGTGTGTTCGGTGTCAGACCACCCTGCTCGTTCTCTGCTCCGTACAGAAGATTCCCTATCCACTGATGATGAGTTGGTTCGTTGGTTGTGTCACTGTTTTTTTCCGTTCGAGCATAAACCGGTGCTCGTGTATGTGTGGGAGAAAGGCAGAAACAGTAGTGAGTGAGTACTCGCTGTCAGTGTAGCCGTGGTTCATTTGTGGTGTAGTGTGTAGTACGTGGCATCATTGGTACGGCGAGAAGGGTGTGTAGCATAAATTTGAATTGAATCAATTTACGATCACCTGCTGGGGGCAAGTTGTATGTCGGCTGAGCCGGCCGTGCGTTTCGTTGTCGCACTAGCAACAGTTACAAACCAGGCCAGCAGCTAGCAGAGACTGCAGCGAAAAAACAAGAACAAACGAAAGAGCTACAATTGTGTCGTTTACTCCGTCGCATAAATTCATCCAACGCAAAACCCTGGGATGTTGTAGCATATGAACATGTCCATTGATACTGGGTTGGCAACTGACAAAAAGGCACAGCATGAGACTAGCCGCTCTTTGTGTGTGTGCGTGCGTGTGTGTCTAATCCGGTGTAAAATTTATTAGAATCATGTCCCGCGAAATTGATTTATTTATCTCGCACCTTTTAGCCGTAGCGTCCCAGACACTGTTCGTCGTTGGATGCAGAATGTGTGATGTGCGGTTTGCAGGGATTTTCACCCGTCCCCACGGTGTAGCGCATATTGCATGCATGCATGTACCCATTTTTTGACGAGGCGATAACCGCAGAACCCTGACAGCAGTTTAGTTGCAACGCTACGGTTTTGAGTTGATTAGAAACTTGCATGGATCGATGGGATTTGGGATTTGAGATTATCACACATTGATGCACACTGTGGGTTATTTCCAGCATCCAGCGTATAGGGCCATGACTAGGCGATGGTGTTGGAGCAGGATTGTGTGGTATTGGAATGGAAATTAGCAATTTCCTCTGAGGTTCCATATCCACGGTTTAGGACACTATGTTGCTATAGTGTGATGCTTGTCCACGATTCCTGCTAGGCACGGTTGTTGGCGTTAACGAAGGTTTAACGCGTGTGTAGGCTGTCTACGCTATGATGATATTATCGTAGCTGTAAAGTGGAAGTTAGTAATTAAAACGTCAAATCTGATCGCTCGTAATGAAGGTTGTGGTGATGATTGTGAAAAGATTATCTCAGGGTAAGATAGATTATCAACCGGTTGACCATTAGTTTACTGGTGAATAATAATGTGCCTGGGACATGAATTGAAGCAAACACCCGTGCATTGAAGTACATTTCTAAACTGCAATTGTGCTGGGCGGTGTGTTAAATTGTGCAATAATCAGCTTTACCAACCACTGAAAGTACCACCGAGAGACAAATTGCACCGAGTGAAGCTGGTGCAATACGATCGAAAAGAGCATCGGCAAACGGACGCATTTGAAAGAGTAACTTTTAATGGAATTTTAATTGTGTTGAAATGGCTTTCCGCTTCGTCGAAAAGAAGAGTGCATACTTTGGGCCACTGTGAAAATAAATATCCTGTTCTGCTACGTTCTGTTTTGGGAGAGTGCATCAACTTCGGTAAAACAGTACGGTTCGGGAAAATAAATATATGGGTAGAAAATCGAACCGACTGTCGGTATGATTTGGAGCGAAGAAACAACTTTCCTCCAAACGTCGAACTAAATTACGAAAGCAAAAGAAGAACAAAAAAAAAACAATACACTTTCAACTTTCAAGCAGTTAATGCGGCAAAAGTCCCTTTCCCTGTCCACTTAACCAGAACTGGGGTAGATCACGGGATAAGCCAGTTTTTTGTATGCGTTTTGACGTTTCCAGGCTTAAAAGCTTACAGCTCCCCATACAAACTGCCAAGCCAGATAAGCCTGGGAATCGATGGTTAGATTGTTTTGCTTATGAAAGTGCTCGACAGCTGCTCGACAAATATCAAAACAAAGCATTTTTCTAGCAGGTTTAAACTAGGTTAGGCCATATTTCCCATAGGCTTAGGATGCTAAAAAAGAAAAAAAAAATACATAAATACGCATGATTAATAAGTTTTTTTTTTTAATTTCTGGTGTTCTGGTGTTTAACAATAATTATTTTTATAAAAAAATCAGTCAAAAAAAATTTATCAAAAAAGGTAAATTATTATTTCAATTTACTTGCAGTTTTCCAGTTCACAGTTTATAAAGTCTAAACATCACTTAAATATTGCCTTGAAAATAACACGAAACATAAATTATGCTTTAAACTGAACCGAAGTTTGCGTCCTCCGATTATTTCTCTCGATTATAATAGCATACAGAATATGAACATACCGTTTGTTGTTGCGTTGTGATGCGAAAGCTCATTTAATTTAGCTCACCCTCGTAGCTTCTATCCTTTTAAAAAATATGGTGATGTATTACTTTCTACTTCATGGAACTGTTTCCTGCATTTATACATTTTTACCGTTTGATGTCAAACTTCAACAACACGGAACCCAAACTAAGCGATCTAGAGTAACTAACATTTTGTAGTCCTTTACTTTAATTAAACCCGTTGCGGTTTACCGTTGTACATGGAATTTTATATAAAAGACCCTGGCATTCTGTTAGATTTGAGATTCACCGACTGCTTTAAAATTAAGCATGCGCTCTTAAGAATAAACAGAGATCTTAATTACCTGCACCATTTGGAATGTCAGTTTTGGAAAATGGGATGCTTGAGAGTGCTATACAATTTCTTTGGCTGAAGTATGCTTCTTTGATTGGTGTCCTTCCTTAATACAGCTATAGCACGAGGGGAATGATTCGAAGAAGTTTTCACACGACAGCGCAAGGTGTATGGAAATACATGTTCAACGAAACCTCCGTACTCTAAGCGTTGCCAGTTAGTTCGTTATAGCTCTTCTCTTCAAAGCCATGAACGTCCGTTCCTTATACTTCTCGATCTCTGGCTTACTCATGGTACAGCAATCATCGCTCGTAATGAGAACGTCATAACCATACTGACGGGAAGCCAGCAAATAATTCGTCCAGCTCTTATCAATCTATCAGCATTATAGGCTGCTTCGATGGTCAATCACTGTTTAAAAAAGTTTTTTTAGTGCCGCACCATGACCGTCATGATCTGGATTATATTCTTCGAGTCCGGCCGTATCAGTGTCTTCCACTTGCCATGTTCTTCATCGTTGATACAGTAAAATGCTTCGGATATATTCGCAACGTCGTTCTAAGGATCATGCTTCAAACTCGAACGTTTGTCAGTTAACACACTGAACACTCGAAAATGCGACATGCATGTGATTTCTCCTTTTATTTATACACCAGTTTTAGCTACGTACGGATCGCATACCAACTACACCGCCTACTTTGAACACTACTTACACAACACAACAAAACTGTGATGTTTCTTTAATCACAGTATTTAAACGAATGAGAACGAAAGAGCGAATTAGATATAATCCTTTGATTTTTTTAACATGTGGCGTGACGGGTGACGGGTTAGTTGTCAGCATCGGATTGAATTCTTGAGTTCTTCGCTCGACTCAACAATTTATATTTTTTTTTTAAGTTGAATGTTTTTTTTTAATGTTGAAATAAAGGAATTTCATCCTTTATAAATCACATAAAATTGTTTTTGACTCACGATACTTGAGGAAATTTCTTAGCTTGTATTTACGTATTCCCATAAGTATGAGTATAAAAAACGGTTTGAACATGCTTGAACCAATCTTTTGAAAGACATGTAATACCGAGTAGGATTAATAAGCTGATAAAGGTTTTGAACCGGCTTTTTTTTTGTTGAGACGGCTTAATTGACTGAGGTATAAATACGGTTAATTATTATAAGTATCTATGTATATAAAAAATGTAGATACAATTTTAAACTAAAATAAAAAATAAATATCCTGAAAATCTCGGTACAGAATACCTAATGTCATTCTTTATGTCAAAAATCTATGTCCATATGTGATTGATGCAACCCGTTACCGATTCGCCACTCGAAATCTGCTCGATTATTTGACACATACCGGCTTAAGCTTAAGCTTTCTAACTTTTGGGATGATCTACCTCACTGACAGCACACCGCGTATCATCGAATGCCCAGCGTCCTTGGGGGATTATTGGGGCGAAAGAGTCAATACAGGTGCTTTTGTCGATACAAGGATTCTACGCTTGCTAAATGGTTTATTTCCACTCATCGTTGAGCAGATTGTGCGTGTTCCTTACTTCATCGCTTCGATTTTTGATCAACGGATAGAAAATGGGATTTAAAACAGTAAAGTGGTTGAATGTTGTCTCCGTTGGTTTGAACTTTTTTGACGTTATTTTTTCTACTTTGTTGCAAAATTTATCACAGTCGTTTTTTGTTGTGGAAAACTATTAAGAACCGTTTCTTGCTGCTGATTGTTGGAAAGATGAATCCTCTTTATGATAAATGGATCATCGTCGGATGAAGATAACCACAGGAAATGATCTTTCTCACTCCCTTGCAGCTGTCAAAATATCACTGAAAAGCAATCCTTACTTCCTTCCTGCAGCCTGTTAGCACTGCACAGTACCGTATTACTATTCGACGACAAAATCCCCGGCGGGCAAATAAAATGCCCCATTGCTATTAATGACGTATGCGGTAAGGATGGACAGAGATGTTGTGTCGAGGAGTTTCTGATGCTCGGTTTGCCGATGATGGCCTCACTTCTTGTGGGTTTTGCCGGGATGTAGAAACTTTTTCATTGCCTTTAGCAATGATCTGTAATTCAATTATTGTTGGTAGCAACTTTATGCTCCCTGCTTTCAAATGGTAAAGTATTACTTTTGACTGTTGCACAGGATGAATAATCAAGTATTCTTCTTTCGGTGGTAAATATTTTCATAATGTTTAAATGAAATTAAATCATTTATTTATATTGTGCTGATTTCAATGGCCAGTTTAATCATTCTGCCGTTCAATGTTGATATGAAGGATAGAAATAAGCAAAAATCCTATCAAAGTATTAACATCAATTTAGCACGTTTCAACGCCATTTCGGAGACTGTAGCACAACGCACCACACGCGTTGATTTAGCACCACATGCTACGCTAGAGCTCGCGCTATGTTTTTCTTGGAAAAACAAATCTACAAGGTTGGGCAAAGAATAAAAAAAACCGGTTTCCCCAAGAAGGATATAAACATATACAGCTAGAGCGTCTGAAAAAAGACACGTATGTGTACAGTACAAACCGAATTGTAGACCACCCAGCGTGTGAGGAAAGAAAAGTCCTTATTTTGTCGCCTGTCACAAACAGTGAATAACAATAAAGCCTGGTGGTGGAAAGGAGAAGAAAAACGCAACCACAGAGGCACAATACATTACTCGAGTTCTTATGTTAAATTAGCATAATAGTAATAACAACCGAGCTTCTGCTTTCCGGGTGTTCAGGATATATACCAGTGTGAACGAGCGCTAACGTAATGTGCGTCACTTTACAATGCCAGGGTATTTGATGTGAAATGTCACCATAGAGCGCGTCGTCAAAACGCCACACCACCGCCGAAAATCTTTCGCATGTGGTTGAAAAAGTCTTTTATTTTTGCGAGGAAAAGCTTCTCATCCCCTTCGAACATTCAAAACCAGCCAGAAACCTTCCACGTGTGTGTCACGCACGTAGATCGTCGCCCATCGTCAGGTCTCCCCCCTCTCCGCAGTGATTTCCCGACGAAACCGTAAGAATCCGTAATGACTTGTTTTCGCTTTTCTTGCGTCATTTTGCGTTCCGCGTACGTACTACCGGCGTATTCGAAACATGGAATCAACGGAACGTGTCCTAAGGCTGCTTCTAGGGCCTTTTTCATTCTTCCCAATTTACTTCACCTTGGGCAGGAGCAGCCGAAAACCTTGAGCCCCTCAAAAGCGGAGCCAGAGAAAAAGGTGAAATCTCCGTACGCAGGATGGCTGTGTTCCGCGAACTTGATTACGGTATTAATGGGGCGTTTTTCCGCCACTGTGTGCTTTTTTTACTTTCAGCAACGCCTTAGAAGGTTTGAAAGAGTAGCGAAAGATCCGCAGAAGTAAGTTCGCGATGGCTCATTTCACGGCTATGCTTATGGGCGCACGTCCTCTGCCACCATCGTGCACTCGTGCGGTAGGACTCTTAGTCGCTGATAGAAATTGTGGTGCCGATGATGGTGGCAGTGCAACCTGTTTGCTTGCAGAAAAGAAAGCCTCTGTGTGGGTTACTGGTGGGGCGTTAAATGGAACCCATTTTACTCGCCGTTTCCAGCTTGTAAACTTCTATTCATACCAAAATCAGGGTGTTACACTTGAACCTATCTGATTTGTTGTTATATTTACGCCACCGTAGTTTATTTACGGCAAATTAATGAGAGTTTCCTTTTTATTATTCAAAGGTAAGGCACGTAATTCTAGCAATCTAAGTTGATAGCAGCGTATAGCAGAATATTTAGAACCAATGCTAATATTTCAATATGGAATTCATTCCTTGATAATGTAGAAATCTCCACTTTTCTTAAACTTTGTTCTTTGCAAACAACTTTTTTACGAATGCTCGGGAAGAAATCGTTGTGTCCGATAATTTACCAAAAGAAGGAACAAAAACCCACGCTATTGTTCATGGCTGTACGCAATTGCGGTGTGCCGCAGCTGTTCCAATAAACATTGATTGGTCTAATCAAACAGTGGCCGTTACGGAAACGACAACAAATCCCAGCCTGGCGGTTTTCTGCCGAAGCGCCATTCCCGAACTCGCACTGTTTTTCGGGCAGGCAGCCATAACTTTCCACACAACATCACCACGCAAATGTGCTTGCGCAACGATTACGACCATCTGCTGGTGAGTGCTGTTACATGATGAAAATGTGCCGGGGCGTAGGATAACGGGCGCCCGGTACGGCTTGGAAGGTGTTGAAGTCCTTCGCAATCCTTCAAAGACTGCTCTTACCCAGTCCTCCCATGCTGTAGTAGATGTCAATAAATGGTTTTTGCTGGAATGCTGGCACGTTCGGAAGACGTTTCTAGTGAGTAAGAAAACCATTTCCATGGTAAAGGAAGGTTTGTTGCGCTGGAGAACATGGTGGCATGTGCTGGACGCAGATTAAATTGTGCATAAAGAGCCGCTAGCATAAGGTGCTCTCGTTTGATTGATTGATTAGTTTATTCGGGATCGAACCGTTTCCGTTTCGCTTTTGCTTACAATTGTTAAATAAGATTTTAAAAAGAAAAAACCCGCGGGATGATGATGTGGTTTAAGATGATCCAAGTGAAGAAATTCCCACGGCATGGCGGAAAATAAATTGACCAAATTTTAGCAACTCTCTGAAGACTGTGTTTGAAGTGATTTTCGTTGTCGTAATTTCCGGACAGCCGGCAGCAATTTTCCCATTGTTTTCAATTATACTAACCATACTATACACAAAACCATATTCGCTTGCAACGTGCGGTACAACAAAAGCATGGTCAATTGAAATTGTGATTATGTATTCTTTTTGTTGTTGTAGTTTTCGCGTCTGATTCAACATTGTTTGGCACTGGAAGGGTGTTGATATTGAAGTGATGCAGCCCGCATGAATGGATTTATGTGCTAATTAAGTTAATTTAAAATATTGTTCGAAGCAAAATGATACCACCATCGGCTAACGCATGTGAATGGCTAACAATTTGTGCAGGCTTTTATGCTCACCCGCATGTGTGTTCAAATTTGCACGCAGTTTGTTTTACGAGTGTGTCTTTATTAATTGAATAAAGTATTGCAGTGGTGCTGTGTAGCATGCTGTGTGCTTACTCAAATTATTAAATTGCATTATCGGTTTTCACATCTGCTTATGATAATGAAAATGAAAGTTAATGCTTTTAATTTATACCATTATAGTTATGCAGACTAATAAAATTGGATAAAATCGGTTAATGTTTTATTCATGGGCGTTTCCTATTTTTTCACCAACTACAGCGTTGATCAGATTTTCATCCAATATCAAAAGGAGTATAAATACCAATTATTAGCTTGCATATTTTCGGATTAACCCAACAAATCACAAATATACATTCACGATCGATTTTCGGTAGCTCGCAATTTAATTGCTTTGGTATAAACGGCAAAACCATGACGGAGAGTAGCCATCATAATTAACCGAAACGAAACACTTTGAAGCAAGTTCAATATTTCTGGCACGGCACAGCGCTGCGCGCTAATACGTGCTTAGAATATTGATGTAACCTTCAACCAGAACGGTGGCTTGGCCTTTCATTTATTAGTATTTTATACACATACGATTGTTTTGTGGAGAAGGTTATCAGTGAAGTTCACGGAATCAAGGATAGCAAAGAACAAAAAAGAAATCTCGTCCTATCGACGACAAACGCGACTGCTCTCTTTTGATATTTAATTTCATCAGGAAATTATTGGTGGAAGTAAACCGTAACAGCATCTGGAAATCTCAACAATCAGAAGTTCAGAGGTCCTTAAGGTCAGTCAAGCATCTAAATATGGCGTTGGAATTAATAATGAAACAGCGTTGCGATAAGAAAGCATGTTCATAAATCACAAAACGGACTACAAACGAAAGAATAATAAGCTACTCGGAATTACACAACAGCAGGCGAAATGAGAGGTTATGTCGAAACAGTTTCATAGTATTGAAATTATTGTGAGAAATTGCGAATATAAAATAAGAACTCTATGGAGTAAGAATGATTTGCTATGGAGAAAGAATGATCGGGGCGATCTTTAAAAAAAATCTTGAAGAAATAGCTATCATGATGGTCCAAACATTACCGCAACCGCCAAACATCTCGCGTGTTACGCTTCACGTGACATACGATGCGGTGAGTGGAGAATGTTTCTTGCCATCAGTTGCTGTTGAATGTGAAATCTTCCACCTTTCGCTAGTGAGCAAACTCTCTGCATATAATCAAAGCATCACGATCACCTCAGCTGTACCATCTGGCTGGCAGTACGCTTATCCCATACAATGTTGCATAGGGCGAAAAACGTTTTGCACTACTGTTGCTGGCAACAGCGGAATGTCGAATAAATCTGCACTCGGTGGCATCGGTGTTGCGGTTAGCAGATACGCCAGTGTGGGGTCTTTTAATTAAAATCGGAGCTGCGACCCATCACATCATGGTGACGCAACGTTGAAACCTACACTCTCAGCGTCGGAAATTCACGTCACTGTGGAATTCCATATCAATAACTGGAAATCAACGTGCACATTAGTGGGGCATATTTGGTGGAAATCTGCATACTCCAAAAGCCATTGAGATTGGTTTATATATCTAGTATCTTTCAACAGTTGCATATGGGAGCGTTTGTCAAACGCTTTTTGCTCCACATTCTCGCTTGTCATGCTGCTTCATTTGCTAATCGATGCGGAAGTTATTAAACCACTACGATGGAGATATGTTCAGTTTAGCTATAGGTTGCCAAATGCTTAATGTTTCACTCTTCTTTGGGGTTACAATTGTGTATTTTTGATGAAATTAAAGTTAGGTAAGAAAATTATCTTTTTTTACGAAGTTCTGTAATAAATATGTCACAATTTTAATGATTCTGCTTTTATTCATACTACCAACTTCACATATTTCGCTGTTAAAAAAAGTTTCTATTATCTTGTATCTTTCCGTTGCGACATGATTTGTTTAATATCAAACAAATAGATGAACCGTGCGCGAGGATTCCATGTTCGGGAAAGGAAACAGGACAGCAAAATAATAGCGGAACAGCGAAACCGCCCAAAAAGGAACACTGCACTGGGGCCCTTGAACCGTGTTGCCATTGTCAACGTGTGACATAAATAAATTGATTCACAGCAATTAGACTAATTGCAATTAGTTTAATTACTTTTTGCAATTACGTTACACGGGGTAATCCGCCGGTGTGTTTGTGTGCACGCCCGATCGCTAGTGCTTACGCCGAGGTCCACGTGACGATGGGCAACAGGAAGCAACCATTTGTGGCGTACAAATGAATGTGAGTCAGCAAATGTGGTAGCAGGATTGAATCTAGCATTAGGATTTGTATTGAGTCGATGCTACGATGAAATGGTAATTTAATCGTCTCGTCCTCTGCCGTGGCATTGTTTCAAGCTCAATTTGGACACATAGTACATTAGCTCGGTTTGCATATGAAGCCATCATTCATTGCGAAAATTAATGATGTTTTAAACCTCCAAAAGCTTTGTGATTGCTTTGGCATGGACCCTTCTTTAAGGGGTCTAACTTAGCTTAGTAAGACAAATGAATGAGTACTTATACATTAATTCCAAGCAATTGTCTAATTGAATCTGTTTCTGTGTTATTTTGTACCGGGAATTTAAGAAGATATTGATTTTTTGTTGACTTAAAAACATGTACAAGACATTCTTCTTCGCGAATTACGATATACATAGGTACAGTCAGCATCCAACGCATCATTACCGGTAATAAGATGACTTTTGTCATGCTCGAATCATAAACCGTAATTGTCATCTGATGACAACAGCCATTAAACTTCATTGACAAACTTTCTCAACTTCGACATAACGTCTCATTTTACATCACCTCACGTCGCGGCTGCCGTTTGAACAATGTTTGCTAGTTATTGAATTTTCCGTCTGGAAAATTATTTCCCACTCATAATGCTCTGGCGCTACATCTTCACAGTACTACAAAGCTGGTGTTGTAGGTGGTTGGGGACGGCATCGAATGAAGTCATGCAATAACGCTCGTCTTTCGTGACCCGTGGCTCGATGGTTTCGCTGCCACTAAGTGCTACCACTAACTTTCTTCTAAGTAGTATTACATCTCGCAAAACATGGTACCCCGGTCGCGGTCGCTATGGGTTTGTGGATGCTGTAAAGATGGATCTTGCGCGCTAAGCCGGCGAAACGGGCGAAAGAGTTGTTCGCCTAAACGTCCGTAATGATGACTTTTGATACAAGCGTTCGCGCTTCTACCCATCGGATGGTGTATTGTTGCCACTTCACTGCCACGGGCTACGAAAACTTCCAAATCGTCAAACCGCAAAAGATCCGCTGGGAGCAACCATCGCCAGCAAGCGATTCCGAATGAGTGGTTAATTAAAATACAATCGTTTGACAGCAGTTTGTGAAGTTAATTTTCCACTTTTCAATTAAACATTTCCCGCGGGTGAGGTTGGGCCAGGAGTGTGGGAGTGAAAAGAGGCATTCCAACACAACGCCGGATGTCTCACAAAATGGACGAATATGACAAGTTTTCGCGAAGAGGAGAATGAACCGTGAACACGACCGTGTTGTTCGTGATTTATGAAGATGATTGTGGCGTTGCTGAAGACATAATCACACCCGTACTGCTTTATTCATTGTGTCCGTCAGTGTTGCACGCGCAAGGAAATGATTTTCACCACCCATTTAACTTTCGTCTGACGTTTCTGTCGGTACATGATAGCAGTACGGTATGGGTCTTTTTCTCGTTGTCAAGTTGGATCACGTTTCGGTCAGGAAACAAAGGAAACCAACTTTGCCTACGAGACCGGTCGTGCTCTGGTGGGAATGCTTATTGCAGTTTGGGCAGCAACCAGAAAACGTAATCGAATGGTTGGACCGCCGGCTATTTATGGTAAGGATTTGACTCCTAACACCACCAGCTTCAATACGCCCCAAGCATCCGTACAAAATGAGATCCTAACAAAATACATCCCGTCGGTTATTCTCCCGAGTTTTGTGGCTGTCATAATACAGGAACAAAAAAGTAAGCTGGATCCAATCCGGAAGGCATGCAGTGCCGAAATGAGAGTAATTTGTAGACCACCAATTACTTCTACCCAGTCGAAGGAGTCGATCACGTACCAGACAAAGCTGACCAAACTGGTCGATTGGCAGGCGGAGATGTACTGCTATTGCCCGCTGGCGCTTAGGGTCCAAGAGATGGGTGGAATTACTTTTTCAAAAACTGGTTTCATAAAACAACTGCCCGTCTCGATATCTCGATTGACGCTAGACGATATTGCTGATTCGAATACGAAAATTTACGTACAGTCTTACAGTAGCGTGTTGGCTCGCTTGCGAACAATGGAAAACGACCAGAACCTTCCGAGTAACGAGCAAAAACCGAGATTCTTAGAGTGCAGATTTAATGGACTCTGCTGCTGAATAGAGCATGTTTTATTCACAATATTCCGCAATTAACAGAGGCACCGACTCGAAAACAACGCCATAACGAACAACGGTCCCATGAACCGGGGACGAAGTACAAAGTTCTAATAAAGTTTGTCATGGAAAGTTAAGATGAAAGTCCTCTTAACGAATAAACTCCCCGGCATGTTATTTTCACGATGCAAGAGAAATGCCATGTGCAATTTCTTCTCCGATCGTTCGAAACGGGCCACTGTCGTTATCCTTGAATGGTTTAACTGGCTTGCCGGTTTGATGGAGCGATAAGGAAGAAAAGAAGCGAGTGTACAGATAGTCATCGGAAAGAGCCTGGTCAAATTAGTACAGCTCCAAAGACATCAATGGAATCGACAGTAATTTAATAGAAGATTTTCTTTGATTTTGATGCTCCTGTTCAGGGTGGGTGGGATCAATGCTTAAAGCGTACAAATATACACACGTAAGGTTTGGGGCAAACTTTAGCTCGCACAACAATAGCTATAAACTAATCAACTGTCCAACCTTTGTAGTCGTGCCGAAGCACCGAAAAGCGATGGAATGGCCAGATTTGGAAATTTGATTTTCCTGTTTTCCACATCGTCCCAAAATGATTAAAGCACGTATTGGTGGTGGCTTAGCCAAGGGACAACATGGGTAAGACCGTGCAGCAGATAGGGTGGTGTGAGTTGAGTGAAGCCAATCAGAAGTGAATTTAAGTTTTAGTGTTGTTTCATTCGTTTATATGCAACCAAATATTGGATTACGACGCTTGGAAGAAATGCTTACTAACAACGTTTGGTTGTATAAAGTTTTCCCCGTGCTGACCTTTTACCGCGCATGAGAAGAACCAAAGCACTTGGTACGTTGTGGCCGTCGATAGTTGTTAGTATATCCATCTGAATAAATTTATCTGCTTACCGTACGTTACCCAAATGTCCATCCTCTGGGCACGGGTTTTTCCCTTGTATGCAATTTTGCCAGTTGAAAGTGGCCATTTCACAGCATGGCTGACGTTGTTTGCATAGGTTCTGTGCTGATTTCTGCAGCATCCTTCACATTTCCAATGCTCGGCGTCCTAGATCCGTTTTTGTTTACTCGCTTTTCGCTGTAATGGCCGATGTGGGATGTGTACACGCGTCCTATTTTTGTTGGTTCAGTACAGTCAGCCCCATCCGGCCGGATTGATGGTATAGTTCACATCCGTTGCGATGCTTGTACGTCTCAGCGCTTCCGGGCTGGGTTTCTATGTCAAGGACCCAGCGAAGTGTTGAAAATGAACTGCATACAGGCCAGAAACGGCTGCGGCATTTAACACATTCGCACGAAAGGAGCGAGAGAAAGTTCATTACTTCGTTGCGCTCGGGTCAGTGTATTGGGGGCTCCAGTAACCGGAGCAATCGTTAGCACCGGAAACGGTTTCACTCGCACTCATAACGTGTGCTACCCATGGCAGTAATCGAGTCCTGCTCCGTAGATTACCTAGCAGTGACAGCGAAATCCCCACACCGTATCCATCGTACCCAGTGAAGGCGGTGTAAATCCATTTAAATTTAAATTTCCATCATCCTAATACCGCCACGTCGACATCTGCCTGGATTATATCCCGGGCACATCCCGAAATGCACCCGGGACGACCGGTCGGTGTTCGATGACACTGCAAACTCTGTCTCTCTTCTGCTGTCTTTGCCTGGTCGGCTGTTGCCCAGTAATTGACCCAGTTTTTGGTTTCCGCTTGGTCACGCCCAGGACTGAACCAGAAACCTGCGCTACCTCGTCGTCGGACCGATGCTCTGCCAACACCCGCAGCTCGTTAGATAGATAACTAAGGACACACGGGGCATTACACTAGCCCGTGAAATCCCTGATAGGCCAATTTGGCTCGATCCTGCCGTATCATGCTGTCATCTTCAGAACCACAGTGGCCGGAAACACCGGACCATGAACCCCGTTTGCTATGAAAACGCGCGGTTCTCGATTGCCCCGTGGAGACGATTATTCATTCATGCAGTTTTCTTTCTTCCATACAACCTACCTTCTGGTTTTGTGGTCTGGGAAATGGCCCGAAGTCTTCCAGTTTGAGGAGCTTCTTGCCATGTTGGTTTTCCGTGTGTCCTCGTGGGCTTACATTTAGCTAGATGTGACATTTTTTTACCTTGCACCCGTGGATGCTACGTACAATAGACGTTCGTCGTCTCGTCACTGTTGAATACAGGTGCGTTACTCGACCTCGGCAACGTTCAAGGACTTAGCGAGGTAGTTTGCAGAGTAAAAGGATCAAGGTAATAAAAGCAAAAACGGTATCTTAAGGTCAAGTGTTTATGTATATAGCGTAATAAAAGAAAGTGTAGTAGTTCATTAGTCCACAGCAAAACGGTTTAGTTTTGCTTTACATTTCCACTCTGTGTTGTAGTGTGTTGGTGTAGGCCAACATTTTTCAATTACTCTGAACAGTTTTTGTTTTTGTTATCTGAAAAATCATTTCTTTTTTATTTTAAATGATCAAGTGTTTTAAACATGAAAAAAAAATACATTTTGACATTTAGCACTTCTAACTCATCTCTGTTAAGCTGAACGTAAAACTGAAGCTGTGATGCTTATGTTTTTATATGAAAGAAGTGTTGCAAACCAAGCGTGTTAACGAAAACGGACACTTAAACACAAGCAAAAGGATGTGTTGGAAACATGGCGGCGTACGTTATTTTTGCACCACAGCAAGAAAGGAAGTGTCATTAATCAACGTTCCTACCCGAGGCGTCTGTACGACGGTGGGTTGACAGAAAATCCATGCCCGCCGAAGACCGTGGCGCTCACGTTGATGAATGCTGATGAAGTCTTCCACGCGTGAAGTGAAAAGTGGTTCAACCTACTGGAAGAAGGATAAAACGCAACATTCAAACAGTAAAACAACAACAAAAAAACCGAGTGTACTGCCTGATACGAGCGCTGTTGAAGTCTTTGCTTGTTGTCGTGTGTCCTTGCAATGGGAATGTCGTTATTTTTTATAGTCCCAGTTTTTGTATCGTTATATTGTGAATTATACCGCTGGTGCTCTTGGAAACAATTATTTGTTTTTTTTTTTTGCTGATTCGCTCTTTTGCGCTTCAAAATCCGAAGTACTTGCTAAATGGCTAATCGGAGGGTGTTTTTCGCAATGGTTCTTGCTATTACATGTAGTAGTGCGTTATGCAGGTCTGCGTGCTATGTTAAGTCGACGTGGAAAGTATTTTTTTGTAACCGTTTGTCATTGTATGAAGCACATCTAATTGAGCCGTTGGCACTCATGAGTTTAATTTAAAAAGAGGGGTTAAAAAAATGGCTTCTGCATTGTTTATTAGTAACTTTATTTTGAATATTAAGTAATTCTGCATAATAGTAATGAATAATGGTTTCATGTTTCATCTTTTTTTTTTTACTCTTTACAGCGATATCGCGCGAGGAAAGCGACGACTCGACGCAACAAAACAACCACCATCACCATCCGCATCATCACCATCATCACCACGGACATGGTCACAATCGTGGCGGTAAAGTGCCCTTCAACGGTTACACATCCGAGGAGTGCCTCGACCGACTGGAACCAAACGGCAACATCCCGGCCGATAAGTCTTACAGCAAACGTAAGTATCTAAGTCGTGTTTGTCTCGCGCAGGAAGTATGCACCATAGGGCAGCTTACCTGACAGCTCGCTTAATGTTAAGGAGCAAAAGAAGATTTTCCAAACAGTCAAGAATCCGCCAAAAATAAAGAAAAATCCTAAAAAAAATCCGATTCATGTGCGGTGCTTTCGATTTTTAGTAGGAAAACTTGACACCACAGACAAAGAATCCTTCCGCCGTTTTCACTTTCAAGATTTCGCGACGAGTTTTTGAAGGATTTTCATCACCACAATCACGATCGATGTCTGCACTGGCAGGACAAACTTCCTGTTCAGCTCTGATGATGGTGGGCCGGAAAAAATGGCCTGTCACACTAATCTGTTTTCCTGCTTAAACACACCGTTTTTGTTTGCGAACCCATTTTCGGCCTGAAACACAAAAGCGAAATCGGAGAGGGTCCGTCGGGTAAAAGTTTTCCCATACACCACTATTATCTTCGCACAGGTTTTAGTGAGTTGGGGAAGCGAATGTCTTGAGGTGTCTTGCGTTACTGCGAGTAAATACATCGCTGACAGCGGCCAACCATGTTCGGGCTGCAAGAAGGTGACGATGCTCAGGAAGTGCTAATGGTTTTTCCAACTTTTTTTTGTATGTTACCGGTTAGCTTCTTTGAAATTCTGTCCAAAATTACTACGTAGAAAAAGCGAAGAATTCTTCCAAACTTCAGCACAGACACGCACACATACACACCCACACCCAAGGATTCGGAGGTTTCTTGTGGCTGCATTGTGCTTTCGCTTTTGTTTTAGTTTCGTTGAAGCGAACAAATTACAATCACGATTACGAAACGAAAACTCTTGGTTCGTACGCGTTAGGTTCTTTGGGCTGTTTGATGATCCACCCCATTCGCCGAAGGGAGCCAATAATAACACTTTGAAATAGCAATAACAATAATAAAAAGTGGTCACGTGTCTGTCTCTCTTACCGGGGACTAAACTTTATCACAAAAGGAGCCTGGAAAAATATGGCGTACTCCCGTGCTTGGGATGTTGTGCATCGATTTTTCGCCAGTTAGTGTAGAGACGATTTCGTTGAAGATGCCGTTTTCGTCCAAATCGTTCGTTAAAATATATTTTCCTAATCGTACTTTTTCGTGTAAAACTCCTCTTTTTCCATTGTCGTCCGTACTCGTCAAAGTATATTGAATTGTGTAAGTCACTCTTTGTTCTCGATACTCTTGGAAATGTTATGCATAAAGCTGTACATTATGCCCGTCATAACTTCGTTTTTCACGTGCTCGCAGCCCAACAAAAGTCAACCATCGGAGTGATTTTCAGTTCTTTTCCGTTACGATATCGATACGAGGCGATGTTTCGTATGCGGCAATCACAATGGCTCCGGCCATCAGGATATTTTTATCCGAGCAAATAAATTTATGATTATGGCTCAAGTCGCATAACTTTATCGCAACACAGCGCCAACATACATAAACCGTACACATGGCGAAAGCAACCCGAGCTTCGTGTGCATGGCTAAGAATGTTCTAGGCATCCAGCAACATTGATACGAAGCCAAGAAATATGTGCAAAGTGGTTCGGGGTTTTGCGTCACCACGAAAGGGTGCCTGGAAAACTGTTGTCCTGGTCCAGAAGCACAACAACAACAACAACAACAAAAAAGCACACCAATCCAGACGCCAAGGACGGCTAACTGAATCTAATGAAAGTGAATGGGTGACAATATTTCATCCTGCTACACACCGTCGCACAACCATTTGAGGACCTTGCGACCATTGTGTGCGCGAATGTCGCTAAGGGTTGTAAGTCACAACGATCCAGTAAATAACTGGCGTCTAGTTGTCCCGTCATTTCTCGTCGTTGATATCGTAGTTGCGTTGTGCTGCTCATTGATTTTTTTTTTGCTTCTATTTGCTTTTATCTGCTAAATGTCGCACCGGGCAGACTAAAATATATTCTTAAATATTCAATTTATTTCGTTTGCTACTCCTTACATCAGAAGATGATAAAATACCTTTTCTTTGCCTATTTTTCATACGAAAGCTCTATGTAATTCATACGAATGAATGTATGGGTAAAGCTCAAAATGCTAACTAATAAATCTCAAGCGTTCGTGAATGTATTGCGCAAATAATACAAAACATTTGTCTGGCAATAGATTTGTTGCCTGCGTTAACTCGGCTCCTTAATTAAAGTTATCATGCTTTATTATCGCTTTCCCTAAGCACACCACCCGGCTTTTGAACGGCAACTAATCAATTTGCTTCAAACGACACCTTACGTGAGCGGAAACTTAACGCAACTACGCACCACCATCGTTAGGTCGCTAAGTTTGGCGTCGTGAAGAATTATTTCCCAAACCACCGGAAACGGACGGCGTTGCTACTGGGCAATAAACTTTCATTTCCAACCCCAGCGCGAAAGCCTTTCCCCGCAAATAGTCCTCTCATTTTGCCGTTTGTGCGTGTGTAAATCGAGCGCCTTCTTTCGTTCGCGAAGGTTCTTTGCCGTCTGAATGTTATGCATGTTTTTGGCACCTTGTTGTTTTGTATGGCGATACGGCGTCGCGTAATGTTTAGCGTAAAGAAAGAGTGAAAAAAGAGTAGAATTTGCGTGGACTACTTTTTTTGCGGGAGGAATTAATTAAACCCTGTTTATCAAGCCTACCGGGCTCAGGCGTTACGTCACAGTGGCAACCAACACAGCGCAGTTCTAGTCCCTTTCTACACAATTTACAATGCTTGAAGCTGTGTGGGAGCTTTTGTGGGGTCCCTAAACTGGGCAAGAGCCCAAACAAAAAAAACCTCTGTAAAGTATCAAAGCTCCGTTCCCATATCGCAATGAAGCAGTTGAAAAGTGTCGTTAACGTTTAATGGGTGACTGTTTGCGTAAAGTATTTAACGTTTGGCTATAACTTTGCGAACCAAATGTTCGATTTTTTGCTATGAATATAAAAAATCTATTTTTATTTTTGCCAAGCGGTGGAACAATAAACAGTAAACTTTTTATTCCGAAAGTTGTTGCTACTTTTGTTATGATTTTGAGTATCTCTTAAAGTCATAACTAAAGAACATCTTTCCTGCCGGACGTGGTACTTGAGAATGTAAATAATTTTTGGTGAAATGTAGCTTACCTCCCCGGGCAAAATTACACTAGTTCGGTGTTAAAAGGTCTTTTCTTTACACTGCACCGTGATTGAAGTACGCGGAGAATGTGCCGGCAGCGGGGAGAAGGTCACCAGATTTACGGTGCGTCGTTTAGGTGGAATTTTATTTATGGTTGTTTTGAACAACTTTTCACACCGGGCGTCAGGTTGTGCAGCGTTTGTCGCCCGTGCTTTCCTTTCAACGCTACCTGACACGGTTTATGCGAAGGCGTGTCACGCACATTCTCGAAGTCAAGCTTAACCGTTAGAACCGACCGTTTGCTTGCTGGCGCTTGGCACGCTTTGCTCAACAAGTTAGTAAACGCACGATTTGATGGGCCATTTTCCTGACCAAAAAACTGATCCTTTCTTAAGTCGGGCTGGTAAACTACCTGTGCCTGCTTTTACTGCTTCTGGCAGGGTAGGTTATCTTTTATCATTCGGCACAACACGGCGCTGGCACATGAAATCGCACTTTGATCCACCGCGTGACCACCGGTCGGAAAGATTCGGCCAGATTTTGTTTTACACGCGGTTTGTGAAGTTTCTAGATGTCACGCTCGTAACGACTCAATTTTGCCTGCGCGCTCAATGGTTTCTCGTTTCATTAATTTAAATTAATCACCTGGTGGTAGTTTGCCCGGTTGCCGAGTTCGTGTGCGGTTCGCTTTCGAAAGAATCTCCACGAAAGCTAACGCGCCTGGATGAACGCGAATGGAGGCGCCCGGTAGTTGGTTCGCAATCTAATTGGAAGCACGTTAAGTGCTTTGTGTTCATTAATTTTGCATTCAATTCATTCCGTTCGGTCATGTTCGTTTGAAATGTTTTACTTTGGTGTATGAAAATTGGTTGATGAAAATCCACTCCGCTGAATTGCTGAATATTGTTTACCAAAGACTCACGAATATTTAAAATCAATTTTACTACATTCTTATCACAAAAACATATAAGTAAAACAAAAATGTTTTCCACATGCACGATCATTAATTTTAATTTTAAGCAAACACTCGAATCACCAAGAAACCATTCCATTAGTGCAACATTTATTTTCGTTACCGATCGAACATTAAAACTAACGACTTCGTGCCACAGACGCGCGTAGTGCGGGGATGTCGGTGATATCGTCGTTGTTTGGCACTGTTATTGCTCGATGCCATTTTCAAATTAGAATTTGTATTACGATGTGTGTCTCGGCCCGGGGCGGGGTTTGGCCATCGCGCTGTGACTTTTACCGTGAAAGTTTTATCATGCAATCGCTGGACGAGAAAAAGTTTTCCTGTTCTCCCAGCGCACGTACGTTCTGCTTTGATGCTTGGAATTCCTCGGAAAAAGCCAACTAGAAATGAGCGGTTCCCGGAGCATGTAAACACTAATCGCATCAACGGTTGTCTTTTCGTGGGTAGAAACAATTCCCACAGGGGATGGTAGTAGCGACACAAAAAGAAAAGTTCATCTGATGTTCAACTTTTTTTTTGTGCTGTTTTGCAGCGCTAAAAAGGCAGCAATGCTCACACGTATACCACTTCGGTAGCGTCTCGTGCCAAAACTCGTTAAATAGACATTTTTCCTCGTTTGCTAAACAACATCGACAAGAAAAAAGCCAAAAATCGAAAATAAAAACCATAGCCTGTTAAAATGTTCTAAATCGCTGGAGAAGAATGGCTTGGCGGGAGCATCGTTGGTACTTCAAACAAGATTTCCACAAACCCGGCCACCTCGCTGCCCACCTGTCCGCCATGGAGACAGTGGGAGCATAAAACCGGTCTAGACTGGTTTTATGTTGTGGAGTTCTCTTGAATATCTGCACGCTTCGGTGAACCGTCGGTTCCATGCCTACGCTAGTATCGTAATGCAATATTCTGCTGTCCTGTAATGAAAATCAGAAGTTGTTTGTACCTTTCGCTGTCGCTTGATTAAAGTTTCTGCTGGGCGCCTTCAAGTAGGGACACGATTCCATTTTCATATTTGCTAGCATCTTGCTTCATGCTTAACCTTCCACTTGACGTTCTGTGCGCTGCGTATTTCCGGTCGGCCGGCTGCAGGACACTTGATAGACTCTGTTGGTGACTGTGCCGTTTGGTCTTTACACACTTCAAAAGCACATCTCTGAAATATCATTTTCGGCCTCTGCTCCAGGGGGAAAAGTTATTACCTAAGTACTAAGTAATCTCGCTCGGGAAGCGGCGGTGGACACAGTGAGGCAAAAGTTGTCCCGTAGGATAACGCGAACGCCCAGTTTAATATTGTAAGTTGGTGTTCAAGATGCTGGTGACAAAATCCAAACAGACACACGGGCAGGCTGTGTCTAAAGTCGGCTGTAGTTTGTTAAGTGTAGCTGGTGTGAAGTTTGTAAGCACAGGCAAACTTGGTGCTCCACTTTGAACACGTAAATTTATATGCATAGGAAACGGTTTGAAAGTTGGAGGTATTAAGTGCGCTGTGAACTTTGCAATAGTTACAGCTGTTGGGCAGAATGCTGGTGGCAACTCGTTTTTCGGCATCTGCAGAAACTTCTTCGTTCGGTAATCCTGGCTTCCCGAAGGCGGCTTGTTGTTGCATCTGCTCTGTTTTGTTTTGTGCTTAATTATGCGAATGAAACATTGTACAGCTTATGCTTAATGGAATGATAAATGGTTTATTTCAATTTATTGTTCATACGGCAACAAAGCAACAATGTTTCACTTATGTTGCTTGTTGTAAACACAAAATATCTTCCCATTCACACCTGTAATGTGTGACAACTTGTTACATATTTTTACAACAAGAACACACAACACAAACAACTGCCTGGCGTCGTCCGGATTGTCCGCCTCCATCGGCTAAAATTCAACCAAGACATCAATTATTCATCGGATCAATCTTTATTAATACGCACTTTTTGACACGTGATTTGCGAAACGAACAAGACAGCACCGTGATTGGCTTTGGCACGTGATGCGGAACCTCTTTGAATGGTGGTGGTGTCTTTGGTAGGAGTTAACATTTCCCCCCGAAATCAGTCTCACGTGCGGCTTTCTTTGTAGCAGATTGAGATTTTTTTCTTCGCTCTGCCACCCAACGATCTAACTTGAAGACGGGTGAAATGGTTGTGCGGTGCGGAAATGAAATCGAAAAATCGATTCGAAAACACAGCCCTTCGCTGAATCGATACGGTGTGTACCCTAGTGGGTACCCAACCCGTGTCCCGGGAGAGATACCGGACGCTTATGTTCGGGTTCCGCACGCGCCATTGACGTGGAGCGGGTGTGACTGATAGGTTCGGTTGTTCAAATTCAATTCCATTCCTAGAAGACAACACCGGGTTCCTTAGGGTTTGGGCTGGATTTGTAGTGGGGATTGTGTGTTTTTTTTTCTTCACTTCTTCATACGCGAACTTCAATTTACCTGTACGCCTCCCCGGTAGACGAAGGAATCCTTCAGCCAATTCACTGGCGGAATGTTCTCTTCTCGTTTTGATTGGATGGGAAATATATTTCGGAACCGAAATGTTAAGGCGAGCACTCTATGGTTTTCCACTTTGGCAAACTTTCCCTGGGACAGTTCGGATGGGCTCCCACAGGAATCGATCACTCAATTGAATTGATTTCGGGCTTTGCGATGCATGCAACGTTGATTTGGGGGTGGATGTGTCTTACCGCCGCGTGTTGCTTGTACGCGTGTGCATGTTTCTACATTAGTTGTACATAATCTAATCAGTGAAATGTTATCCGACCCAAACTGCAGCAATCAATAAAGTTTCTGATTGCCAAACAGGGTTTGTTGAGAGTTTTGAAGGAAAGTACAGTACGTTATGTTATGACAAAGGACCAAGCATACGGATTTTAATCATCGTTTAAATGAAAGTTAATGAAAAGAAAATCTCTTTAAAGATTAAACATTGTTGCGATTTGTGCTTAAATCTCTCAGAACATACGATGACGTTTATATAATATTGTTAACAATATCGATCAGTAAATAGTCACATCCAGCAGAGTACACCGAGATATCACCACAAGCTTTACGATGATGTCTTTATCGGCCAACCGAGACGTGACCATGGTTTACTGAATGACAACAACGTTTCCACGGCTTCGTTATGGTTCGGAAATGATGACTTCCATCCTGATCATTATTCTACCTCCCGACCATCAACCGACTAGCAATTGTCTAGCACGAAAGTCTCCTGGGACCTTCGTTACGATAGAATGCGCACATACTTATGAATTACTGTAATATAAATTTTCATTCCTTTCAAATTATCCGATCTGCACGGCGGAACACTCCTCGAAAAATACGTTCTACGACATCCGTGCCTTAGCAGCAGTATGTTGTCAGCATCATTAAGATTGAAATGGATGATATCCAATCGCTGCCGGAACATTCTCGATTAAAAGAACGAATCCCCAACCCGGAGACACGCTGTTGGAGGTCAACCTCGCCCTGACAATTGCCACCCGGATGTCCATGAAATCGTGTATGGATTTCACAGCTATCGATTTTCAGGTTGGTAACGAGCGTTAAAACTCCACCATAGACTGTGGTGAAATCTTTTGGGTGGTGATTTTCTCAATCATTTGAGCGACATTTTGACAAAATATATTACGACAGCTTTCCTCGAACTGCTGCGTCGACAGCGCTGGTGAAAATGTTCATTCGATATGACTTTATGTTTACCATAATTTGTTATTGGCGTGTTTGGTTACACGTCCTTCGTCGATGGAGCCATGTTTTCGTTGCTGCGTAGATGTCTATGCAAATGAGATTGTGTCCCGATTAATGCAATCGATTTTGGCATTGAGCTTTTGATTTGGGTAGTTTCACTTGGAAATGTTTTTGCGTGTCGCCAATTTTTTTCACAACGCAATATCACTTGGCCATTTGAGCAATAAACTGATGAAAGTTCAATAAATTTAATATGTAATTTCGTTAATGGAGTGAATCAAATTTTATTTCCATTGTAACTAAAATACAACTAGGAGAGCAAAGTAAACAATTCTCTCGTATGCTTATCATCTTCATTAGGAAAGGAAAATATGTGTGTTTCTTAACAGTACCCTATAAATTGACCCAATTTACGGTTGCACAATGCAAGTGAAAGACATTCTAACAAAGTTGGCAAATAAAGTCAACAACTGGCGACTAGCGTTCCGTTCGCGCGAACGTGTACAGTGCGCGCTCCATGCAACAGAGGACAACTATGTTTACTTGGAAGTGAAAAAGTTTAATAAAAACAATTTCGCTGCTAGAAAGCAGGCGATCGCGGGAGAGACTAAACCCGTACGAATAAAAGCACTCGCTATGGACACAATCGTACATCAAGCCACTTTACGAGTCGCAACGCTCTGGGACGACGGATGCATCCGTGGAAATTAAAACCGGCGCCGCACTATCCTTCGGTGTGCCTTCGGGCGTGCGGCAGGATATCCGGCAAGCTGCAGTTGCAATTTTGGTAGATTGAAAAGTATCTGGAAACAACGTAGACTTTCAGGGTAGGCAATTATGTGCTTTATAGCATTTTATTTAATATTCGATAATATTACCATAATTATGTTGGGGCTTTTTTATTGATGTTAATAATGCTTCTCACTTCATTATATCGGCACTTTAGGCCCCCAAATAAATGGGTGACAATTGTAGTAGCGAGTCCTAAAAAAATTAGCACAAAAGGTCAAAGGATTAAATAATCAAAGGACCTATAATATTTTATCAAATATTTGTATTAATTAAAAATGGTTTGATTCATATTGTGTTCGATCGCAAAATCATTTAAACCCATTGCATACGACAGCTTGTTACATATTCCCAATTCCACACACTTATCAACAGTTACATGGGTGACTTGAACTCTCATCAGACGAGAGTCGTATTCTTTACTATCTTTATGCTTATAAAACAACTCTTTTATTATCAACCTTCGTGGACACAAAAAAAAGAGAAATACTAACCCTTTCGCGGCGCACATTAAATTGTCCTGTGTGCATTTGGTGTAGTTTCCACCATTTTTTTTTCTGTTTGCAATTTTTTACCTCCGCATCGTACCGAAACAGTCAAAGAACACAAAACACCGGCAGCAGACGAGCACGCGCTCGCTGGGGAAATGGTATGCCCAACGCGTGCACACTCCCGGATGCAATGACATCACTTTCCTTCTGCCCATTGTGCAAAATTGCATTGTTACACGGTGCTTTCGATGCGGCGACGAGAAAAAAAAACAAAACCCACCGACAACGATCAGGGATCAGCGCGAGACGGGCTCACGCTATTTCTCCAACGGGCACAAGAAAACAAGACTCATTGCAAGCCTGAGTCAGACACTTCCGTTCGTTCCGCTTCCGGTCGGTGCGCTGGCATTGTGCGTGGAGCGGATGATTTTTTGTTCTCCTGCCTCGTGGATGGCACGTTTTGTGGGGGTGAGCGGTCGCGGTACAATAAAATGTCACAACTTTATGCAGTGCGGTGAACGGAGCAGTTCGTTCTGCACGTTTCGGTATAGCTGGTTTGCTTCAGAATGGGGTGTCGCCAGGCTCAGCGAAAGGGTGTCTCGCGCCGTTGGACGTAAGTTAAGCTCTGTTTAAATATGCACCACCATTGGCTTGGAGGGCAGTAGTGTGCAAACGAGAAATAAAACAGAAAACACTCGTAGCTGTAAAGCGGAACAACTTGATGCGAAACTGTCGGGATAATAGGAACCCGGAAATGGCGTTAGTGACCTAATTTCTCGGTGGCAATAATCCCGCCGTGGGCTGTACTATTGCTGGTTTTCTGTATCTCGTACAGCAGACCGATAGAGAGCCGGTGATGAATTTTCCATGTAAATTAGTTTCGCCAACACTTCCCGGCCTGTTATAAAAAAAGCTCCAAAAAGCATGTTAAAAAATTAAATAAATCATGACACAGTTAAATTCTTCGCTACAGTTTTGAAGGGCTTTTGTAACGGGAACATTGTTACCAGGCGGCAGAGCATTTGGTGTTACCGGGATTCCAGAAACACATGTGGGTGAAGGTCGTTAACTGGCAGCGGTTTCGGGTGTAGTACATTATATTTTACGTCGTTTTACTTATGGTTGGCAAAGGCATTTTCTTCCATTTAGCCTCCCCCCACCCAAAGCGTTGGTGATGTGCGGGAGTCGCGCAATTTTCGGTAGTCCTGGATTCTTTCGGTAGTCCCACCGACTCTCTCAGCCGGGTGAAACAATTTGTATGAATAAATCATACCCGTTATGCCCGTTATGAACCTTAAACTGCCAGTATACGGTGCGGACGATGTGCAGCAAACAGCAGAAGCTCTACATTTCCCGGTCTGATGGAGTAGCGTTATTGAGTTTAAGAGGAGCGTTTTATGTGTGGCCTCATCTTGCTCGTGGTGTGTGTGTTTTATTTTAATGAATGTGTAAGCTTTCCTGTACCTTTCAGTGAGGGCTTCACGGTTTCTACAAGTTTTTTTTATTGTTTAAATTTACCACTAAAAGAGAATGGTGTTACAGCCGCGGGCTACCATTAGGTTGGTTAACACGATTTTGCGTAGAACAAGAAGAATGCAGGGGACTGATAAACGCCCAACACTGAAAGTTCTTTATGTGCGCCTTTTTGTGCAAAAGTTTGCCATTTTTGTGATGTTCTTTTTTGTGATGTACATTTTTCGAGGCCAGAATGGGTGTGTGAGTAAACCAATATCAGCGAAAGCTTTCGTTAGTAGAAGTGTATTATGCAAGTTTTTTTGCTTCAATTTTTTCTTAAAGTCATTTTAAGTCGCCTGTTTTTGAAGATGTTGAAGATCTACTACTTACAACATATCTAAAAAATATGTTTCTGCAACATCATATGCTCGTTTACGATCATACGATACACCCATAGCACATTGTTTTTTAGTGACCGGGTGTCAGGTTTCGTTCTTTGCTGAATAGAACAACCATCCTGTTGTTGTACACCTCATCAAAGAGAGGCGTTATAAAGCGTCACAGACACTGGAAAGAAAATGGCTCCCATTCTACGACAAAATTGGTGAAAATGGTTACCACTTTCATGACAATCGGGTTCGTTTCGGTTCCAGCACACTGAAATGTGTTGCTTCCCGTGCAGCGAACGCCAACGATTCCTTACCGGGAACAATATGGCCGCCGGAAATGGGGTCGAGTGTAGATGAATGTTTCTCGATGTTTTGGCCCCTAGCAAAAGGAGGTGGGTGAGCTGCTACTGCCCTTCACTCACATTGTCTGCATCATCTATCCGCTTAGCGGTCATTCCGTGGCCTAGCCGCACGCTCCTTTCCGACATTGTCCCAGATGGTAGAAGATAAAATGAGAAAATAGCATTCACCGGGGCATTATCCCGAACCAGGCAAAAGGTTAGCAAGGAAATGGAGTTCTGGACTATCGATGAGGCGCGAAACGAACGCATTTGGTACCGAGTGGCACTGATGCCCGACGGCCACTGAGAATGATGTGTGAAGATGATAGTCATGGCTTCTAGTGGCGTTTGAGGATGAACCGGACAAAAAAAGCCACCCGAAAACCCCACCCAAGAGGGTGTGGTGTTGAACGAACTCTGGCATAGAAAAACCACATAACGGTTCAAATCGTCAAGCGGCCATGGACAATGTGTCTGTTCGGCTTTGTGATGCATGTGGTGGAAATGGAGATCCTTTTGGAATGAAATCTCTCTCCCCCTGAGGGTTTCCCGTCCCTTTGTAAGGGAAGTGAAAGAGAAAAAAAAACATCAGGAAGGAAAACAGAAACGGAAGGATCATTTTGTGAATGGTCATTATTTTTTACAATGCTGCAGCCAATGGGAAATGGGCTCCGCTATGCGGGCCGAGACCGTACCGTTCCCGACCTTTACGATGAGCCGTTGCTGGGAAACGGTTGGCCAAAAGTGTCCGTCATCTGTGACCAAATGATCTGGTTCTCGTGTTGCCCGTGTACGCTGGGGCCATCCGTTGTCGGCATTAAGGATCGTCGTACGGACGAGTTAATCGGGAATTGAAGAAGATGCAGAAAGAAACGCCGACATAATGTTTTCCGACTCAATCCTTTCACGCCAAACCAAGGGGTTGGAAATGTTTTGAAAGTTAGTTCCATAAAAAATTAAAATAAACATAATTATTTAATACAAACATAAAGTTATACAACGTAAAAATAGTTACAAAAATTCTTTTTTCAATTTATATAATGTAAATTAGCTCGGTTTTTAAGAGATGAGTTTGTTTGATGAACTGTAATGAAGTTAGTTAGGCTCGCATCTCACAATTTGGTAAAGAAAGTTTAGACAGAGGTTCATTTTTATATAACTTCATCTCCCGTGTGTTTTTCTATTGCTATTTAAAAGCTATCTGAACATCACTGTGGGATTTGTTTTTAATGTTTATTTAATTTTAACGATGCTATTCGGAAACAGCTCCACACACCCCATTACAACACACCAAGCCATTAAAAAAATGTCACCGTGCGAACATTTCGAATTCAGGCTTCCTTCTTTCCTGCCTGAAATAAAAATGATTCAAAACAGATCTGGCAAAAAGTGAGATTGGTTCACCTTCGGAACAGATGCTACTCCCTCTGACCGACGAATGTTTCTGACTTTACGATGAGTTTTTTTTAAACCGCAGCTAGAAAAAAGAGCTCATCCTAAACAGAAAAAAGATACGCGACAAGCGAAAACGATGCCCATTCGGTTTATTGGAACCATTTGAAGGCACCATTTGCACTCCACTTAGTACCCCGTGACACCTTTTATGTTTTGCCCCAATATTACGAGCTATTTTGTGTGCGTTTTCGTCGCCATTTGGAATAGCTAATTTTTATTCCCCAGAGTAAAATGTGTCTGTTGAAAATGGTCATTCTACCTATAAACACCTCACAGCGAGGTAAATAGGTCATTTGAAATGTTTGGCCGGGCTAGCTTACGGCTGGTCAACACGACAATTCTCCATTGCATTCGCTTGGAAGCAGAAAAGTATGGAAGGAAGGACAAAAGAAAGAATGTTAAAGGACAAAATGGTCGACTTAAACGTGTGCGCATTAATTGTCATTTTTATTGCAGCCGTCGTTCTTCATTTCCTGCTTCGCGGATCTCACAAGCTGACGGTATTTACTTTACCATTTTTGCTTCCTGTGAGATTTTTATTCAATGGATTGGGTAGCTTATCTTGAATATATCAATCGGAATGATGACCTTACCAGCGATTAATTATCACTCAGTTGGAGTCTGTAAAATTTAATTTGTGCACACTTTGTTCATTATTAACACTTACCTCTTATACATTTCCTTATCCACGTCGAGTCGAACCGCTTAAAAGCAGCACGATTTAATTATTTATCGTTTAAAAAGTCGACCGTCGAGCAAGCCAGCGTCGTTCGCCAGATTATCAAGAACCGAAAATTGTATTTTCCCTTGCATGGAAATTGTCTTCTATTTTCGATTCTGTTATCGATTGAAGCGACCCATTAAGAAGCTTACCTTCTTGTCTCTTTTTTTCTATGGTAGAAGGGCCAACGTGCGGAATCGCAGTACCACCAGAAGTTGCGGGGAGCATTAAAAATTAATCAATAATCCACGGTAATGGAAATTTATTGCGGATCGGTACACAAATAGTAGAGAGCTTGGACCGGGAACCCAGCGCCATTGGAACCGTGGTTCGCTATATTTGAAGCCAAATGGGCAGTGAAATTGATTTGTCGGAATGTGCTGGGTTGGAGAAATCGTTTTTTTTTGGTTTGCACAACATCACGACCAAAACCCGGTGGTTGGTGCTTGGACGTTGCGCATGTTGGATGGTCGCTCAGTATGTTTCCCATGCTTATGGTGATTTATGGGATTGCTGTTCGTTAGCGGTTTGATATTCAGTGGCTTAGATCACCGCTGCGTTGCACGTGAATGGTTGTGGTAGATTTTCCCGGCTGAAAACCCGATTTGTAGAATCCACTGACGGATCCCGGTTCCGTATTCGATTAATTTCACACTCAATTGGGAATCAGTTTTACCATTACCTGTGGGAATTTTGTATCTTGGTTATATTTTTCTCATTTTTAAACCGTCATCAAGAGTGTAAAGATCAAAAGTATTTTTGAATAAAAAATAAATCATGTCATAAATAAAAATCTCTAAAAGCAATTAAAAATTTGGTTGTTTTTGCGCTTCCGTTTCTAGTGAATTTTTTTGCATCTTTGGTGAAGAATAATACCTTCCGAGTAAAAGCTCTCAACTTCGAAAGCTTGGTGCGCTTGCCACTTGCCAACAGATTGTACCTTCCAGGATTCAATTTCTTCCATCATCACCACGAGCTATCATAATCCTGTATCGTTGCGAAGCGAATTTCCTTTCGCTAACGACCGGGGGAGAGGGAAAAATCACTTCCGGCAACGGTGCGAATTAAATTTAGCTCCCGTTACAATTTTCCCCGAACCCAAACCCATGATTGGTAACATAAATCCCCGATGGTAAGCGTAGTAAAATGCACTCGGCAACGTCTTTGCTGGTGCTGCTGCGGTACGAAAGCTTTCTTAGACTTGAACTTTAGTTGATATGATGGGGGGGAAGGGATGGTTGGGGAGCTTTGAAAGAGGCAAATGTTGTTATAATCCAGTTCTTGGGATAACTCCAGAGCCTGTGGTGCCTCTATCGGGAACCATCGGTACCTAACAGCGTTGGTAGTTGATACTGCAAACAAATTAAGCTGAGTGAATTTCGAGCGAGGTTATAAGATAAATATTTGTCCACCCGGTTGGTTGGGGGTGTGTTGGGCTTAGAAATGGTGAAGTTGAAGAAATGGTTGAACGGGCGAATATACGCTATACCGCCGTAGTTCGTAATGCAAATGCGTTTGGTTAGTGTTTTGCTTTGATGAACTACTGCCGTACCTTCGTGTTGCTATCGTCGCAAGCATTCTCTATCGATAGTGTTTGAGTAACGTGCAACTTGTACATTCGAGTTGGCAAATTGTTTAACTGCGTATACTTTACAGCCCGACAGCAGCGGCTGCAGCTGGTGTGTAGTGATGAGTAAATAATACGGAGTGTAGTTTGTTTGTCGTGGGATGGAATCAGTAACATGAAGTTTGAAAGTGATGAAGTAATCAAAACGTCATAATTCAGTGAAAAGTTGGACTGTTCGAAAGTGTTTTCCTCAACAGAACGTTGGATCGATGCGATTAGTTAACTATGCTCACGATTTTCTTCGCTCTTTTTCTTTCAGATTGGAACAGAGTAAGCGATCACGAACGCGTCCATCGGCAGTTATCGGTATCGTCCGACAGCAAGCTGCTGGACGACGACATCCGGGAGGAAACACGTGTGATAATGCGACCTAAGAAGCCACCCCGGCCGAAATCCGAAGTGTTCTTGAACAAGCATGACCCGCACCCGAGAAGAAAACGGTTTAGTGCATTCGGGGTAAGTTAAATACCATTTTCTTGACAAGCGGGTGGATGTACCATTCAGGTGCGTCTTTCTATTTAGGTATGTGCGAGGAAGCTAAAGTGGCCCTTAGCAAAAGCTCCAAAAATACTGCAGAAAGCCACTATTAATCATTCACATTCAAAAACAGTCAACTTTCTGACGGTTGGTGTAGAATATGTTTTGAAACACTTAGTGTGTCTCGCAAAATGTTTTGGGGATGTTTTAAAAAATGTATACCGTGTGTTCGCTGCTGAACACTTCCAAAAAAGATACAGGTCCCGACAGGATAAAGTACTTTCATAGAGTCAACGCACACAAACGTGGCATACTTTCCCCGACAGAACATCGTGTGAGCTTATTGTGCCTTACTGTCGAAACGTTCTCTGACAGTCTCTATTTTTTGCAAAATATATACACATACTTTCTGTTTTAAATCCTCTCCACACGTTCCGGTTTGAAAATGATGGCACGACAAATGATGACCTATTCGTCCAGGGAGAAAAGCCCCTCTCACCATTCCGCATTAGCCTTGCTGTGCTAAAAAGAGCACTGACGATGAAAAATGTGGAAAAATCCCGTTCATTCATTTTGACGTTTTCTGGCCCCTTTCGTTCATTTGCATACGAAAACATACCCAAAGTTTGTCTGCAGTAGCAGGACCGTTTTGTGACTGTCATTTTATTTTTTACGCTTTTGTTGGTTTTTCCTATTACTGGTGGCTGCATAGCTGATGATAGGGATTTTATAACCGACAGGCAAACAGTATAATGCTACTAGAGGTTGATAAAAATGGATGGTGCATTTGTGTGCTTTGTTTTGGTAGGGTGTAAGTAAAACACTTATTCTCTCTATGTATGGTATGCTGTGTTGTGTGTTTGTTTTAAACTATTATAACAATCTGGCTGCAATGTAGCAGTTTTACTTTTGTTGTTAGAAACTTTTTCGTGATTGAAAATTTTCTCACCTTTTTATCGATTTTAATCAATCTTCTTTCCATCTTCTAACACGTAAAGTAAACGCTCTGTACTTAGTACAATACCGTGTTTACTGTATCAAACACACAATTCATAAAGATTTACTGGGGGAAAAATCATCATAAACTATGAACCAGTGTGCGTTATATGTGAAGGAAAAGAAAAACCAAGAAAAAAACTTATCAGAGCATTTCAACCAAAAATGGAAAAAGGAAGATAGTTATGCATGGGCACGAATCTTGTCTCATAAATGATGCACAACAACGCTTCCGAGGTAGTTTCGTTATCTGACTTTCAGTTTTTTTTTTGTTTCTGACGAACAACCTTGGTGCGTGGATTTATGTTTGCTTAGTTAAGATGAGAACACTTTGCATTGGTTGAAGTTATGTTACAAATGAAACATAGACTGTTGCAGACTTTGTTTAAAGACTTATTTAGCATTGTTGATAACATTAAGGCTTTTAACTGCTCGGTTTAATAACAAATTTACTAACTTATGTTATGAGTTTGACAACAATTCATTCTTCTTTACGTTGGATGCAGTTCAATCAACTACAATTGTTTGAAGGTGCCAACCAAAGGTTGATTGTGCGGCAAAAGAAATTCATTCAGCAAGAGTGCTTAACTTTTTTACATTTACTTTGAGTGGTTGGGAAAGTTTTCCAGTTCGTTTACCATCTCTTCAAGGAAGTCTTTGTGATATTTTCGTACCCGAACTTGCAGAAAACGCGTTGGCAATTCTTTCTGTTCCATTTTATCGTTTTTTTTTCTTTTCGCTTTCACAACATCAATTCAAGCAAACGAAGGAAGTTACTATTTCTTCCTTCATCGTTTGCTTGCAACTGTTTACGGGTAGAAACACCACCACATCAAAAAGCAGGAAATTCACAAAAAAAGTTAAAGTAAATGCAACCCAAAACCGTACGTTAACAAAAGGCGCAAGCAAAGGAGAAAATAAGTTGCCTCAAGTAAAGTTTGCTTCACCGTCACCCGACGAGCATAAAGGGCTCTCTTAAAGAAGCTTTAGTGGTATGTGATTTTCATGAACACATTCGCTGGTGCTTGGCCAATGCTGCGAAAGCTTAAGCAACCTTTCACAAACGGTTCAAACGTAAGACTCGACCGCCGCGTCGCTGGTTCGACTCGACGAACCGGAATAAAAATCAACTGCCGTTGTGCAATCCTGCGGGATGTGATAGTGGGAAAAATATTTGAATATGCTTTGCAATCAGAATTTATCTTCGGGAAGGGAAAAATTGAATTTCATTGCCCACCAAAATACTATTGTGTGTGGGTGTGTATGTGTGTGTGTGGGGAGTAAAACCTGGTGCTGACTGCTTTTTGATAACAAACTGGTAGAGTTTGTGGAGAGGAATTGATCGCAAAGCTGCTTTCAATTTGAATGACGAATAAAGTGGTGAACTGAATGGGAATATTTTTCTGTTAGTCATTCGTGACAGAATATTTTTTACTCTTTGTTCGGAATAATTTTTTTATAGTAAATTTTCATGGAGACGCCTGGTACTTCGTCAAATATAAAATTGATAACTGCAATGTGTATTTAATTATACATTCGCTAAGATAGTATTCGTTTCTTCAAAGCATTATTTTATGCAATTTCACGTATTAGCGTCATTAGCTTCTGAAGCGGCTTCATATTTCTCTCCCTGCTCACGCAGCATCATACACAATTAGAAGACGCCATAAACCTTCCACGAGTCTCTAGACAATCAACGGTGTCGGGGTGGAAATATTTCGTAAGCGACATAGAGAAAGTTTTGCTCACCTGGGGGTAAATGTGAAGAGCCTTACCATGTGTGCGAGTGAGCATACAACCGCATAGCGGCTTGTCCTTACACTTGTCAAAACAGATCCCTTGAATAATGTTAATAGCAGCAGCGATGGTAATACTCATTTTATGCATAATTTTATGCGCTTCATGGGTTGTAGATAGCTTTGGTCTCTAATAATAATAATAATAACAATAAAGTGGGAACTGGCGTTCAAAATTACCGCAGGAGTTTTCGGTACGCCACCCACAAACGGGGCCTTCTTCCCCTTCGGTCGTCTCTTCCCATGGGGGGAAAACCGCATCATTTTCAATCAAATCCACTCCGCCATGGCATCCCAGCCTATCGGCCGAGCACATGTTTGTCGGTACTACACGAGCTCGTGACCTATTTCATGGCCCTTAAGTGGACGATTTATCCATGCACACGCATACGAACGTACTTCACCAGCACCCAGAAGTCACACTTCAAGCTCGACTGATCTTAACGACCTTAGCGAGTCCTTTCGGGGGTTTTGCGGTTTCCGGCAACGTTTGCCTTTCCAGCTTGGTCGTGTTGGATCGAAAGGCCCGTCCTGCTGGTGGTGCGTGATGGAAATTAAATTTCACTTCCGCGTACTGATGACGATGAAACAAACTTTCTCGTCGCTTGCGTGCTGCTCATCGTACAGGAATCAAATTGCTAATCTCAGCTGTCGCGGGTGACGTTTTTCCCCCTAAACGGGCTCTTATTCTAAGCGTTCTCTTATGTTGGTGGTCATGTATTATTAAAACGATATATAACGTTTCTCCGAACCACACACAACACATACGAAAGGCGATTGTCGTACCAATCAAGCTTAAAATGATGACCTTTTAATTTGAAATCCATTTTGAAAAAAAAAAAAAAAACTATATGATGGATTATATTCATTCTCATCAACTTTGGCAAGTACTTTTCCATGGGTTGTTCGTTTGGATGTATTTGTGGCGTTGCTTCTGTGAAGGTGGCGTAGACATTTATACCTTGAACAAACAATGATGCAAATATGTTCGTGACTGTTGAACTTCAATGGAATTTGATCCAAAAATAAATGTGCATATGGCATTACAACTTTTTTTATATCTTTTGTTTTCATTTATATCAACTGAGCGCAATTTATATTTCATGGGACATTATTACGAATTACACATGAAAATAATTTCACCATAGAAATTAATATGTCAATTATGCTTTCCACTATCACACTGGTATATAAGATACCACTTTGTGGACCTCAAAATTACAACCAGCAAAAGCTCTCTTTTCGTTGCGAAACAGCATGAGAATGTAACAAAATTTATCCCTAAGCTCACCCCTCAGTTATGTGCGGAGTATTAGCATATTCATTACTGTTCCATTTTGCTGCTAATTTTAGCGTCCATTATTAGCACTCTTGCTTCTCGTTTCGTCCTCTCGGGGGAGAAAAAAAAGAGCTGGAAATGGTTTTTGGTCCGGCAGTGTTACTTCTGTTGAAAAATGGAAATGCAAAAATTATTTTCTCGAAACGAAAGTTCGTGCTTCAGTCCCCGGAGGGATGTACTTCAATGTCCAGCTACGGTAAAACTCGAGTCATCAACCATGGAAACACTTTACTCGTTTCTGTACTGTCCGGGTTTCCTGCGTCCTTTCGGGTACGTCAAATGAAATGCAAAAACAGCAGCAACTTAGTGTAATATTTGTAATATTTTGCATAACTTGGGCAAGCGATTTTGAACAGAACAATACAAGAAATAGTCATGTATAATGCTAAGGGTATCACAGGAAAAGCATTCGACAAATTTCGATTGGGAATAGTCAATGGCGATAATGATCGTTAAATCTTTTTAGAATGTGTGAAAATTCTTAACAATTCTTTAAAATAAAAATTACATTATGATGTTAGTGAAGTTAATTTGATTTTCTGCTGCGATGTGTCCTGTTTTTTTCGTTATATATTCCCGTAAAAAAGCTAACATAAAACTCCAATAGTAATTTTGTGTTCCAATGTCCACTCTGCGACACGAATAAAATCATACCAAAAGCTCAATCTCCTTCGGTGCAAACAGACCAAGTTGTGGGTAAAATTTACCGACCAAACATCATAACAGTAAACTGCTTTGCTTTCACTTCTCCGAAACTTGAAATACGTTAACATTTCTGGCTTATCCTGGGGCGTTAATATACGAACAAACAGAGCAACCACCGTCGACACGACGACACCCCGTTTTGTGCCAACAGAATTGTGTCAACACATATTGTCGTCGCCGTCGTATTACGTTGTGTGTACTCCTATGTAAAAGTGGTGGTGTAACATAGTGGCCATTCGCGGTAATGGAGAGCTTTTCTCCCACTTTTTCGGCCAAAAAGGTTCACAGTGGTAATATATCTTGCCAGAAAGATATTGCAACCAAGAGATCTCTATCTGTCCGTGACCGGTCGTGATCTTGCTCCTTTATGTGGCAGTAGCAGATTGCAACGGATGCAGTTTCGCTTTATACAGCAGCGTGCCACCTTCCGTTCACATGGTAGCACTCAATGGTTCATTGTTAAAAGGATCCAATTTTGTTCCCACCCTGGCTCTCATGCTCGGTGCGGAAATGAAAACGTTTTCCAAGCTTTCTAACGCCCCCCGAACTCTGATCCATCGAGGGTGGTTCGAGGGTGAAGGCATCTATTTTTCTTTACCAGCACACCGACTCTTGCTCTGGTGCTAAGACGGGGTTAAACCGGGGCTTTCAGTCAAGCGGAAATTTACAGCAAGCAATGGAATAAGTTTTACAACGTAAATATTTACCGATCACGCCACAATCCTAACCGACCGGAGCAAAGGTTTCTTTTTCCGATCCTTACGATGGTGTGGTGGGTCGTCTTCGGATAACGTGACCTTACGATGCTATTGGTTGTGGTGGCAATGCATTTGGTGCAAGGTAGACAACAACAACGCTTTGCCACCAAAAAGTGTCAAACAGTAAATCTTTGCCAAAGCAGAGCAAATTGCACAGTGTTGCTGTGTAAGTGTACGGTTAAGATGAAATATTTGGCGTATAAACATTCCGCAGTTAGATCCATACTGTGATGTATCCTCAAAATTACCCTATTGTTATCTAAAGAGATTTGAAGATATATGACAAAGAGCTTGTTACATACAATTTTTTATGTAATAGGTATTTTACAATTGAAATTCTTGTATATAAACAAACAACTACAGCTTAGTTGAAGAATATTTTATGTCCTAGTGCATTTTCTTGGAAGATATGCATCACGGTTTGTGTTCGTTTTAGAGTTTCTTTTCATATACTGACCCCCGTCATGTGTCCTGCACCAGTATGTGTCCTGCTGGGCCACCAAGAGGAGACCACTTTTGGTGACGGTCCGACGAACCACCCCTAGAGAAATGCTTCAGCTTCGAGTGGTGAGCAAATGGGGCCCACTTTGTAGGAGATGGTTTGCTTTTCCTTTGCTGCTTGCAACACCACACTGTCGATCTGTGGACGCTGCAGTTGACTTTTGGAGAGGTTACCATTTTTCCTTTTGCTTACTCAGCTACCGAAAACCGGAAGTAATTCCGTTGCAACAAAGTAACGAGCGAATGGCACGATTGAGTAACCCGCGGTTGTTGTTGATGGAGGGAAGTTATAGGGTCATTTTCATCGGAATTTTGTATTGCAGGTGAAAAGTGTTCTGTGCGGCATTGAAGAAGCATTGTAGCAAATGGGTGTGGTACAGTTGAAAAGCTTTAAATTCAAATGATGTTTATTCATTCTGCTGGATTCAGCTGCATCCAAACAAATGCTTTTACTAACATTAATCTCATTATAATATTTTAAGTTTTCTTAGTTTGATAAGAAAAGACCTTTTTTGCTTATAGAAAATATTGAAAAGTTAAGAAAATTTAAAACAAATTAAGAAAATAAATAAAATTGCGCAAATAAAGTTAACAAAGCTACCTACCGTTAACCCTACATCAACGTGAGATATGTCATCCGTTTACTATTTTTCTTTACAAAAAACAATAAACAACTGAACAGATGTTCACTGCTGCATGAACTCTAAATCACGCTCCTCTTGATATTTGAACTTCCGAAGAAAGGTGCAGCTTTTGGAGATTCTTTATGGAACTTTTTTGCTAAACATCGTATTGAACGGATTTGCTGCGTAAAGCAAGGTTTCTCAAACACCAGACAAATTCCTAAATAAAATTCACGCCATCTTTTACCACTCATTCTCTGTTCTGAAGTGCGTCAGCCTGTCTGCGTTGGATAAATGGTTAAAGCTGTTCCGAATTTGGATCTGGCATTTTTACGCATCGCTTTCGTTTATCCAACGAACCGTATCTGTTCGGGTCAGTAAGAACGGAACAGTTTCAGTAGTTCAGCATGAAGCTTTACGTGATGGGTTTGCCCAAACCTTTTCCGTCTCTAACATTCCTGTCCGACGATAGTAGTGCTAAAAGTTTCATCAAGCTACGGTCCGCTGGATATTTAACTTTACATTTTTTATGTATCTTCGCTGCTACTAACCATACTGTAAGGTTTCCGTTTGCTTTCGTAACATAAGAAATGTTAAACTATTGCCCCATGTTTTCAACTGAGACCGTTATTTTCCACGAAAGGCTTTCTTTTCTCATCGGGCATGACATACCAGGCGTCTCCATGGGGTTTTGCTGTTTGCGTATAAAGGTTTTGCTTTACAGAACTGTAATGCATTATATGATACCTTCTTGCAACAGAAGAGTTAATAACTCTTGTTTTTACTTTCATTCGCAGGGTGACTCGCCATTCGGCAAATCAGATGCTTATATTAAACTAGAGCAACTCGGTGAAGGATCCTACGCAACGGTATTTAAGGGTTATAGCAAGTAAGTATACTCCAGATCAATTACTTTAGTTATAAGAAATTATTACTGTGTATATTTTCGTTTAACTAATTAAACTTATACATGTATAAATGGAGCGAGAAAGATAGAAAATGCACCGTTAACTGTGGTTAGTGTGTCATTTCTAGGAACAAGACTAAGCTCAAATTAGATCAAGAGAAAAAGGTGTCCTGATTTTGATTCAGTTTAATGGAAAATCAATTACCTCTTAAAAATACAACGGGTGTTCCCGTCATTGTATTCCGCTCGTGCGTTGATCGATAAAACACACGGACACACACAACACACAACAATGCGTTCACATTTTGTCATCCTTTCTACCATCTTCACACGCATAACAGCCAATCTTTTCCATTGGCCCAAAAGTCCTAAATGCCAGTAGTTATACCGTCGTACACGGTGACATGAGCACGTATTCTGACCTAATCCTGGACAATTTGCCAACGATATTTGTCCACCCGGAATACTCCCCATGGGCATTCGGGTAAGGGCAATTGAGGAAATAAAAAAAGAAAGAGCAGATAGGGTGATCCAATACCACCGTACCCAGCGAGCAGTGAAAGCGAGGCCATAAAGAAATTTAAATTTTATTGCATTATTTATGAAAATCGACCTCCATAAAACGAAGGCTACGCTTGGAGACGCTTTTTTTTTTTGGCTCGACTGTTGGCATGCGTGTGTCAATACTGGCACGGTGAGATGAGTTTTTTTTTGTTTTCTTGATAACGTAGTCGAAAACATGTCGATTGAAAGAATGTCATTCTGAGCGCCATCTAAATGGATTGCTTTGCGTATGAAAAAATGGAAAGAACAATGTGCGAATATTGAGATGGAAGTCGTTTGTAATAAAGGTTGTAGAAATATTCAATATTCTACGCAAAAGGGTTCATATTTTCGCAACATTTATCCTACGATTGAAGTAGTTACTTTATCAAGATATCTTCATATTTTCATGCATTGTTTGCTACAAGTCTGATGGTTCATAACATACAGCTTGTGCCGATGAAACTTCATAAATTATGCTTACGTTTTGTCTTAATGTCTATTTTTGTGTGCGCAATGTTTTCTGTTGTATTCTCATGAGTATCATTCCATGTATCCTGGCTGCTACATTATCTGGTTATGTATTGTTGCAGCTAATGGAAAGAGTACTATTCCATGCAGAAGAGTTTTCTCAAACTCGCAAACATCTCGGAGCATTCGAGGAGAAAAACAAACAATAAATCTTTATTCAAGGCGCATACATTTGAACAGGGAAGCATAAGGAAAACATTATGCTTAATGTACATCCACGCTGTACATTAAAGAGCTGTTTCATCACAAGACAGAAAAAAAGAAGTTTGCATCATAAATCGTTTTTTGATGGACGTTGTTTGAAGCATTTCCTGCCATGTAACTGCTCTGGAGAGCGTGCAGTTTGCCATCGTTTTGTTCGATTGAGTGAAAAGATCAATAAAACTGTGAACATTTTGCAATCACCGCAACACACAACACGTACCCTAGCACGATAAATATTCGCTTTGTCAAGCAGAAGCATGTCCGCCGAAGCTAGATACCGGTGCGTCCGGTATTTATGATCGAGCAGAAACGTTCAAATCTATGTTTTGGGTGTGGACGATGGGAGTTGTGGTGCGGAGTTTCTTGTGTCGTCTATAAAAACTGCATTGACCTTTGCGCTTTTCCTCGTTTTAGTGCCTTTTTTCCAAATCAGCTTCACCAACAAACGAATCGAAATTTCTAAATCGCGACTAAGCAGACGTACGTTCCCCAGTGTGTGTGTGTGTATAATGCGGTTCTCCTTTCAACCTCTACGACACTATCGACGTCAATCTTCATTCGGCGACATTCTGTATTCGTAGTGCGTCCCCCGCTTTCCCCACGGCCAGCATTTTATCAACGATTTAGTTTTCCGTTAGCATTTGTTTGATATTCCTCACGCAAAAAAGGTCACCCGCAGCTGATGATACGGATGAAGGGACAGCACACAGCACCAGAGGCAAAAAGCTGCCAAAGTTTGCTGCTGCAACAAACCGCATAATGTTGAAATTGGCTTCCGCCTTTCTCACTCTCCCCCACAAATAGACCCTCGCCCGACGGGATTTTGCCGTTTTGCGAGCGATAAAGTTTATTGTGTTTAAAGGAGGCGAGCGGCAACGCAAAACATTGTCTTTTGCGAGTGAAGAGTGTAGAAGAAACTTTCCCGTAGAAACGTAACTCTTGTGATTGGTCTGCTTTTATAGTTTTCTTTTCTTCGTTTCGCGGGAACTTTTGATCGAAACCAAATAGAAGGGTATTTTTGTTGAGCTACTGAACAGATGAAAGGTTCATTTTTACGATACGCATTTGGAAATGGTGTGGATGAAAAGAATCTTGTTCTTTTCTTTTGGAAATTAGGTGCATAAACCTTTCTTTAGGTCCTGCTGATCAATATTGCAAACAATACGATGCTTATTATTTGTTAAATCAGATTTATCGGTTAAACTCAAGGCTTTTTTCGCAGTTTAATGATGATGTGGCCGTTACTTTGTTTGTTTGTTATTCTTGCCTTTTCGCTGTATTCTATCTTAGCCGACCATGACAGTAATCATGCATCGATCGATATTTCCTTTCGTTTGTCTAACGTGCTACCGGCAATCTTGAAGAAAGATAGAACGAATCATAGTACGAAACTAGTCCTATAACGGGCTTAGCCGAAGTGATTAATGACAGTTCCGTACTTCGAACGGCAGAAGTCATTAACGCCATTGAACGGATCATTGCTTCCACGGTGAAGCTGTAGAAAAGTATTTTAATTTCAGTAGAATAATCTATCGAAACTATTAATTCGTCCTAAAACAGTGAAGCAGTTTACTGAACTGATCCTTTGTGTCTACGTTATGGGTCCTATCATTAGGAATCTTGATTGTTCATTAGGAATTTGAACAAAAGACGACCCACGGACGCACCGAAACCGGTCCCATTGTGTTTCCGGTAGTAAATGATTTGTCATAAAAATATGCGTTGAATGTGGGAATTATTACTTCGACCCAAAATAGGACATCAAATCATGAAGTTTATTAATGGAAAAAGGACAAGATTTATTTTTTCAAGCTAGCGAAAGACATTACGCGACTCACAGCATTTCTATTCCCGCGCAAGGGAGGCAACATAATCGGGGGAGAAAATAACAAAAACATCTCCCACCAGCTAGCCAGCAACTCGTACCGTTATCCGAAAATGGTTGAAATTAATTTTGTTGCCTACGTTACGTGCTTTTCGGTTCACCAAGCCGACAGTTGGCTCGTTGTCGTTGTTGTGATCTCACCGAAGCAAAACAAAGACGACGAATGGAGAAACAAAAGAATCATTTCTTGCTGCTCCCATCCTTCAGCATCGTTCGATCTCAGCGGAAAGCCATCGAATCGTAACGGTTGGATGATAATGGCTTGTCAACTCGTCTCAATCTGCTTGCTGCGAACTCCTCGCAACTCTCCAGCCAATGAAGTCATCAGGAAGACGTTCCTGATGGGGTCGCATGCCACTACAACGGCGTTAAGGATGGTGCCTCAAACAGCCTACCGACGAATGCGTTCCTGTTGATTACTTCCACCAGCCCGATTACCCGGTACAAGTTCAGTGAAACAGTCCGGTATCGGGCAGCTTCTTAATCCTGCCTTAGCACTCGATGAACGCTCTCGCAGGATTAGTGCAACGAATGGATCATAAACAATGGTGAGCCAGGGGTTGATCGTTGCCTTAACTTCGATCACAGCTCGTCCGAGACCTTTCGCGCCAAACAGGAAAGCAACAATAAGTCGCTTAATCCTCAAATGACATTCGTCTGATTCATATCGAAATCCAAGGACGGGATGTTTGGAAAATGCTTCCACAGTAAGGTGCGTTTGGGTTTGGTTTGTCAAGTTTCTCTTCGGAACATTGAAGTTATTTGTGCGTTGTTTGTTTTTGTCTTTGCCGTCCAGCTTCATTGCTGACGCTACTAATCAATGATTATTAGACCATCCAATCGATGGAATTGACTGCGTTTGGTGAAAGAAGATGGTGTGCAAGTCGTCTAGTGTATTATTACAACGAAGGTAAGCAGTCGGAGGATTAATTGGAAATGAGAGCAGAAGGGAATTAAGCGATTAGACCAGCAAATGAGGTTGGTATTGGCCGAAATTCTTCGGAACAAAGAAGCGATTTGTTTCCATACCTGTTGTGAGGGTGTTTGAATGTATCGATGTTATCTTTTCTGATAAAGTTAAAGATATGCAAATAAGGTTTTTTCATTGTTTTTGGCCCCCATTGTTGGAACTTTTAGGGTTCTTGTTGATATTATTTGAAATTTCCGATTGCTGCTTTCATTTTTGTATTTTGCACTAATAAATTGTCGTTTCCTGTTATAAAAAAATCTTGTGCAAACAACAAACATATGAGCTTATTTTTTTAAATATGATCATTTTTTCATCTTTGTTGGACGTATATGCAAAACCGTATTCTGGTGACCTAGTTATTGAGAATCGTTTCCCTTTTTTTTGTTCCTGCACCCTTGACCGTTCCAATCAAGCTTCATATTTCGATCCCTCCAAAAGCACCATTTTCCTGCAGCAATCTCCCCAAATGGAATACGACATTGATGATGGCCCCGCCGGGTTGGCGATGGGGACTTTTTTCACCGGAATGTTTGCGCTCACACACTCACAAAATGTGTGCCGCCCAATGTCAACCCGGCCAGCCGATGACACACTTCGAGATGCCTTTGGAAAACTTCTTTCATGCCACTGCTGGCCCGAAGAATGCTGTGCCAAATGGTGCACCGAACGTGTACCATATAATCCCTTCATTTTCTGCTCTCATTTTCTCTCCCTTCGTACACACGCAGGCAACATTCGTGAAATTGTTTGCCCACCCCCACCCCACTACTCATGCCTGTTGTTTTGCTCCGTTCGGTGACCCAAGGCTGTGCGAAAATCGATAAGTTTTAACCTGCTGCTCGAGATGCTTAGTCTGGCTCTTCTCCATGGGACGAATATTTGTCCGTATTTTTGGTTATTTTTTGTGCTTGGTCGGAATTCTTCAACAAAACTGGTATCTCTCTGCTGTTTTGTACTGTGTTTAGGATGGGTTCGGTTTTCTTTATAACCTTTACCACCGAACTTTAACCTGTTTCTTGTGTGGACAGGATTTTTATGTTGGCATTCCTTAAGCAACAAACTTTGCGCCATGAGGGGAGCGAGAATTTGGTCGTTACGCAGACATTTCTGTCAAAAGTTTCCAAATTCATACGACGACAAAAGTTACGATGGAATAGACGGACCCGGGGATGGCGGACGGTGGGCAACTACAGTGAAGAACTAATTTTCTTGTGGATTGTATCTGACAGTGAACCGAGTCGTGTCCGCTGGGGCTACCAAATTCGGAAACTTATTCCATTTCAAGTGAAGCTGTAAAATTTGACAGCAGAAGGGATGCGAGCATTTGTTGTCCGGCGAAGAATGTATTGCTACCAGCCATCGTTGTTTAGCCCACAGCCATTGAAGCGGTACAGCGAGCACAGCCAAATATCATACACTTTTGCAAAATAAAGTGATCGTCATTTATCTCCAAACCGGCTGCCATCAATCTTGAAGCGTTCTAATCGAATTTAGGTCGGATAAAGGATAACGACACCGTTGCACACGAATCGGAATGCCTTTGGGGCACGTTTTTGTATGCTTCTTTTTTTTATTCGCCTTAGTCCCTCACACACATAACTTATTGTCCGTCCGGCAGTGAACATTAATTCATCTTCACCATCACACCTGCAGCATCAAAACGGAAGCTAATTTCCCGTCTCGTGCCTTTCTATCGTTTCAGTTTAACAAATCAAGTGGTAGCATTAAAGGAAATCAGGTTACAGGAAGAGGAAGGTGCACCGTTCACGGCCATACGCGAAGCATCCCTGCTGAAGGAACTGAAACATTCGAACATCGTGACCCTGCACGACATCGTGCACACGCGCGAAACGCTCACGTTCGTCTTCGAGTTTGTGGTAAGTAGTACGCTTCGAGCAGCAAGTTTTCAAGCTCCGGTACAATCCACCACGAATACCCGGCGGTGGAGTAGTTGCCAGCACTTGAAGAATCCGGCGGTATTATTTGATCATTTTCTAACCTCACCACGGTTTAGTACTTATTTATTACCTTTTATTAGTTGTTGAAGTCATTCGTTTTACTAAAGCTCCCTCTAGTTCAAGAAAGCGAGACGTGCTTGTCGTGTTGCGTGTTTTCCGGGCTGGAGGAGATGGCAAAGTATGTCGGGAATGCATGATGGGTTCTCCATACTGCAGGGAATAGCGCCACACGCGGTGGAACACCACCGGAGGGGAGAACGTTCAGTACATTTTATTTATTGCCTTTCCCCGTTGGTGTGGGAATGTCTAACTGGCTAGTGGAAAACTCGAAGGAAGCTTAGTAGCAGTAGCAGCAGCATTCGGCAGCAACAGTGTGGCGTTCTGATGGTGCGGAATATGGGTCGAGATGGGAATTCGTCATGAATTTCTAAGCACCTTTCCCTGGCAGCGCGGACATTCTCCGGTTTCGCAGCTCAGCATCAATTTTCCTCTCCGTTCGGGTGTGATTTATTGTCTGCCGGTGCTGCGTGTTTTGGTGTTTCGGCGAACGGTTCTCATTCTCCCGCTTTGGGAACATGCTGTGAACAATTGCCAACTGTGCACCCGGTATCTATTGTTTTATTTTTTTCCCGTTTTGTAATCATTATCGGTAGAATCGAGAAGAAAGGGTCCAACCGTGCCAGAACCGATTGAGACACTACGTTGCACACTGGCTGTTCCAGCTACAGATCGTTTTCCACAGTTGATTGTGAAAAATGGTTAATCATACGGACGAACCTAACAAAGAAACGAAAACCTAAAGATTCAATAAAAAAAAACAAAATTTTGCAAATGCCGTATAAAAATTAATGGCCCATTTGTTTTCAATCAGCTTACTGAACGAAATTTAAAACGCTCCTAATAAACTGCTCGTTGTTTCGCCTTTATTTTTCTACTACACCAATTATTACCACATCCATTGCTCAATTGCTGCGGTTGACAGATTGGTTTGTTTTCCCGTCCGCAATAAATCATCTAAACAGTGTCGGTGCGGAAAAAAAGCCAACGGGGAAAAAACATAAATTGTTTACACCACATGACACACTCCCAGCATTGTTGTGTCCTGCGCTTTTGCGGGGGGGCGGTGGATGTTTATCGGGTTTGGTACAAAACCAACAATTCCGATGCCCCACATACAAACCGAAACAAGCGCACCCATAATTCATCGTTGATATGAGGCAAGTCTTACCTTCCGTACAGATCCATGTCCACAGGTACTAGGTTGCCTCGCTTGCATTAGGTTTTCTCCGGACTGATTGCGATAGGTGTTCCGATTTTTTTATGACTCTCCGTTTCCAAGATGCCATGGTGAGTAAGTTGTAGCATCAGCAAACCCAAAGGAAACAATGGGTCGCTTTTGTTTGTGTACATCTTGCTCAGCGGTGGAGCTTATGCACAAACTCTAGCAAGGAAGCACCAGCAGTTGCTGTAAAGGTGGAAACGAGTACATAAATTACAAGTTCAGCTTCAGCTAGAAACAAAGAGAAGGATATGGCATAGAACAACAAGATTGCATCAAGTATTCCTTCCTCTTGTTACATTGTCAGCCCCAACTGCTATTAACGGGGAGACCTGAACATTTCGCTCTCTCCTGTTGGATGCATACATACTGATATTCACCATTTATCACGCACCTGTTCTTCCTTCCCCATTGTATTCCTTATTGATTTTAACATCCTGTTCGAATGAGCGTTCCCCATAACTTCTAGCGGTTCTGAAAGATTTCGCCTTGGGACTGCCGACTCGCTCGAACGGAAGAAACTGACACACAATTTGGAACTAGAAAACACTTGCTCTGTCTTCCCCATTGCTGGAGGTGATTGTATGTGTGCTAAGCGTTGAACGAACGGTGTGTGTTTGCTGTCGAACATGGATAACGGCAACGGCAATTAATTGAATTAAATTAATAATTAGGGCAACGGCACTACCAGGTATTCGAGACCAATCGGGGAAACCTTACCTTTGATAGGAAGATAGGAATAGGGTGGCTTCGATGGAAACTGTAATTTATGGTTTCGAACCACCACTACACTCCTGATCATACTGCCCGTAGTCGGAGGCAAATGTGTTCGCCCGCGGTAATTCAGCCGCATTAGGTTTTGTTTTAATTATTCATACTAATTAGTACATGGCAGTAAGGGTAAGGGAGCTGAACCATCATTCCTGTCCACCTCCTGCCAGTTTGATTTGTTTACATTAATAACGTTTATCGGTACTGTCCTTTTCACCTTTTAGAATACGGACTTGTCGCAGTACATGGAACGACATCCGGGTGGGCTCGATCACCGAAACGTGCGACTGTTTCTGTTCCAGCTGCTGCGAGGGCTTTCGTATTGCCATAAGCGAAGGGTGCTGCATCGCGATGTGAAGCCTCAAAACCTCCTCATCAGCGAGATGGGTGAGCTGAAGCTGGCCGATTTCGGACTAGCCCGTGCTAAGAGTGTTCCCAGTCATACCTACTCGCACGAAGTCGTCACACTATGGTACCGGCCTCCAGGTAAGTTTTGTTATGCCCGATGCAGCGAGAAGCGGTTTTGTTTACTACATGCTCTATTTTTTTTTCCTTTTGCAGATGTGCTGCTCGGTAGCACAGAGTACTCCACCTCACTCGACATCTGGGGTGTGGGATGCATCTTTGTGGAGATGATCACCGGTATGCCGACATTCCCCGGCATTCGCGATACGTATGATCAGTTGGATAAGATCTTCAAAATTCTCGGCACACCGACGGAGGATACGTGGCCAGGGGTAACGCATTTACCGGGGTATAAGCTACAAATGTTAGGTATGGTTATGCTTTACGTTGATACGCTTGGTCACTCCATATTAATGTAATGTTGTTACGATCCTTCTCGTAGGCTTTTTCAAACCCCGCAAACTGGGATTGAGCTTTCCCCGGTTGTACGACATCAACGAGGGCGAAACGATGGCTACCTCGTTCCTGCAGCTTAATCCGGACAACCGGATAAGCGCGGATGAGGCTCTGCGCCATCGGTATTTCGCGTCGTTGCCAAAAAAGCTATACGAACTGCCGGATGGTATGTTGCATGTGTACAATTAGATAGACGAACATCACTCTTCCCCAACTTGGTTGGCATTCGAATAATTCAACTGTTCTTCTTTCATTTCAGAACTATCCATCTTCACCGTGGAAGGTATTTACTTGCATCCGGAACCGAACCGCCACCATGGGCACCGAGCATGAGAGTTAAGACAAAGTAAAACCCTAGATGCAATACGTTATTATTGTTAGTAGTTAATGTGATTACCTGCGTCGCTGGTTAGCAGAAGACGCAGTGGAAGAAGATGAATTACACACCATTTACAACCGGGCGTGCTTGGCATAGGGCAGTCAATACAGTGCACGGGATAGGCGTTATCCATCACCAGTCACCTGAGTGTGTGAGTGTGGGTATTTCCGTAAATGGTTGAGGAAAAGCCAAGAAGGCCAAAAGTCTTAGCAAATACTGCGATACATGAAATGTAGGTACGATTCGTGTCCGCATCGCAGAACAGAATGAGTAAAAAGAAAGGAACAGATGCCATGCCGGAACGTAGTGAAAGTAAAATCAAAAACGGTAGATATCCTCAAATTGTTGCATTTTGCAAAACGATGCAAAGGCACACAACAAAAACGCAAAAATGATAGCCTCTCACTAGTGCACGGTCGAATGAAGAGAAGAAAAATGCGCCACGCAAACAATTGCTGTCCTCGGGAACCAAAGTGAAGCTAAAGGATGTGATCAATTCATTCATACACCCACAACATCGCAAATTGATGTTTCACCTTTTTCCCAATGCATGTGGTTTTTGGTTCTTCATCCCGTCCTGTACTGTTGAATGGGAAAATGACAGAGAGGAAGCCGAATTTGTATAATTTTGTTTGTTTGTTTTATTTTGCTAGGGAATGTTGCAAAACGCAATTTGGTTGAACTACAACATTTTTTTTAACCACTGGTTTAGTTTACACTGCATGATGTACAAAACTATTGCGTATGGGTGAAATGTAGTAGAAGCGTTGGTGATATTGTCCGCCAATCACGATATTATGTTTATATCGGTTGTATCTTTTTTTCGACTCACGTGAAATTGAGTAGAAACATTATTTTAAACCCTAATTGTACTGTGCTACAGACTTATTAAAACGAGCCGGTAACGAATTGAATGCTCCATATGCTCGTTCGGTTTTCTATTGTTGTCCTTTCGACATCTTGATTGAAAGTAGAGAAACGGAGAATGTATTGTGCTTTCACAGTTGTGTTGCCTATCCGCAGGCTGTGAATCTAGCAAACATACGAATTGACCCAAATGCTATGTCGGTAGACAAGGTCCTTTTTCCTCTCTCATCATTCATCGTTCAAAAACGTGAAACGAGCTGCTAGGCCTAAACACGATGTATTAAATAATTACGTTTTCAGGCCATTATTTACGCGGAATCCTCTGTACGCTGGCAATATTTCCACCAACACACCATTTACACAGTTTGCTGCATTTAGTGGAAAATATTACCGAGTTAAAAGTGATGCACGGATGGGTGATGGTGGATTCGTTAATCCACAAGATCCACACATTGAAGTATTCCCAATCTATTTTGCCTTGATTTTTAGGAAATCCGTTATTAGGTTCAGTTTTTTTACATAGATACACGTATCCGTTCGATTGAGAAATGTATAGCTTAAGTTGGTTCTTCCATTTTCTTTTATTTTTACTCATCTTTAGCGTGTAGCCCAATCTTTTTTTCCGTAATACGCGGATGCTACCGTTTAGCGCCTCATTAGATCACCGGTATTATTCGGAAAACGATTCGCTTGGGTGATCGCATCGCGTCGTATGTAGATTTTTTTCCACCTTTCCTGGTAATAACAATCGTGGAAAATTAGAAGTAAATCAATGGAAAAGTATTGATATAACGCATAGTAAATTTGTTTTATGGGCTTGAGTTATGATTAAGATAAGGAAAAAAATGTTTATTATTAAAATGATGTACTGAAAGATGCGAGCTATGTGAGTAACGTTATTGAAGATAGACAAAAACAAACACACGCCGACACGAAATAAACAATCTTTAAACTATACGCAGCAGAATTATCTTTTTTATTGATTTTTTCCTTAAGCACGACTGACTTGAGTTTGACCTTGTTTCTAATCGTTTCGTTTAATATAGTTTATGTTTTGTATTAACCCTCGTTCCTGTTTCTGCTATTGCACGTAAATATATTCAAAGAAGCAAGGAAGAAAAATTCGTTTCCTCTCAGGGATCCAATGGTGAAACGGATGCAGTTACATGATGTTAGAATCTTTTCCTCCCCATTGTTGGTACAGTTCAATCATAACAGATAATCAAAATAATAATGGTGACAACCATATATCCAAACAAAGCAAAACACTATCCTTTAGCTTGAGTTCGAGCGCAATACATTGAGTTGTTTTGCAGTTTGGCAAGTAGCAATTGTATGAAAATTGTAATACAAGTAAAATCAAGCCACTGACTAACGCCAGGGAATGCTGTCTGGAATATACAACTCCGTGGTTCTAGTGATAGTAATTATCCTCTTCATTGTTGTCCTAATTCTGTGTGAGCCATTTTGAGCCGTTTGTTAAGTATTACCCATAATAGAAATTCTCGTGACTATCGTGGTGGTCAGTAGAGTAGCAAAACTTGATTGACGAAACACTTCTAAAACAATAAACGCAAATCAAATTTCAAGTAGTTGAAATAAAAGTGAACGGAAACAAAAAATAAGGAAAACAAATAGAACAGAACCATAATAATGGTACTTTAAAAGTAGATAAAACGTAGAATAGACCGATAGAGTAACGATTACTGACTGCTCATTGGTAAACAACTGAAACAGAACTAGTTGTAAATGAGCAGTAATGGCTCTAGCACTCGTAACAAAATGAACTTCTTAAAGAAAAATCCAATTAAAAAGTAGGAATGTAGATTTGCCATCGTCATTCTAGATAAAACAAAAGAATACAAATCAACGCATCGTCCTGCGGACGTTATAAACTCCCAGAATAGCAGAACAAAAATTTACATTTCATTTCCATCTATTCAAACCTTGCGTGTAATTCCTCTTTAGTGGAAGATTTTTCTTACCTACCGATCGTTTAAAAAACTTGTTCGAATTCGGAACGGGAGTAATCACCAGTTGTTCATACTCCAATCATACATAGCATAATCCAGAACGAAGGGAAACTGGAACACGATAGAAAAAAGAGTTCGTAGCGCTAAGCAAGCTAAGCACCTCAGAGTGTCGTTGAACGTAATGATAGCATACCGTTTGTGAAGGTGCAACTAGGAGTTTAAAATCAAATCCGATGGTGGTTCTAGAGGCACACATTTTTCTGTAGGTGTAGAACTAGAAGCAAACCACACAACACACCCCGCCAAACGGGCTAAAATGCGTTCTCTTTTTCGGGTAGAGACGATTAATCGTACAGAACTAAACCGACTTTAGATGTATGAATGTTTGAATTTTTGATAGTTTAATAAGATTGATTTGGTTCTGAAGTAAATGTGATATTGAAGCAAAAGACACGAGAGCAGACGGAACAAATAAAAAAAAAAACAAGACAGCGGACAGTGAAAAATGGAGGATTTTGAGTAAGTAATAAGTAATCAAATACAATACACAGAAAGCACAGGCAGGTTTATAAGTATTTACGCGATACCAGCATATTGAGAGAAAGAGAGTAGAAATCGTTCTAGCAGCAGGGGGTAGCAAATGTGTGAAAATGCGATCTGTGAAGTATTTGTATTTTTCCGACCTTTTGGCGTTTAAGTAAGGCGAGCCACTATATTCGTTCACGTTTTTCACGCTGTAAGAGTCGTCCGAAATGAGTGAGCGCGTACCGTCGTATTTGCTATTGAGACAAGATAAGGTTTTTTGTTTTGTTCGCTCACTCCATTACATTTCCTTGTCCCCTATTCAGTCACCCACGGGGCCAAACCCTCGTCGAAATGTGACTTTAAAAGTGTGTGCAAGTTTACATAAGGAATGCATGAAAAGAACAAAACAAATTAGTAATAATATAAGTGTACAAGGAAACGGAATATCTGTGTGGGTGAACGTTTGCGAAAGCGACTTAAAGAGTGATTGAGATGGGTAAAATCGGCGACAACGGAAATAAACCATGCCAAGCCATGAAAAGTTATTATTTTTTAAGAATTTTGATAACCTTTAGTAAGAATTGAAACTGTAGAGACCGAGGTATTACAAAAAGATGGTCACATTTATGTTTCATTGCTTATGTTGACTTGCGTATAAAGTACCACTTCAAATAGTTTGACCTGAGTTTTAACAGTGTTTATGCCTGGAATTTGTACGTTTGAACGGAGTGCAAACAATGCGCAGTATACAGCAAACATAGTAGATCAAAACTAACAACACTAAAGGGCACATAACGGCGCCAGCACTCTAGTGTCGATTCGTTTATTGTTCCTGAGAAACCTTTCTCAAGTTTCATGATAATAGTAACAACTAGCAGTAGGCAGTACAGCAGAATCAAGCAGAGATATACAGTTATGTAGCATTCCGAACTAGAAGCTGGTGGGAAAATGATAAAATCTAAAGTCCAACCCTCTCCTCCCCCAAAAACAAGTTACATTACGGACTATTCACGATTCGATAGTAGTGACAAGCAGCACCTAGAAGAAATCTTCCACAAGGATACGCAACTCGCAAACAGAAACAATACAATAGACGTAGCGAAATAATCAATCTTTAGTAGACATTTGACTGATGCCTCGACAGCAGTAATCGAACAATTCAATTGCGCAAGCGCTTCGTATATTAGTGACATGGTTACATTAGCTCCGTAGCGGATGATACAAATGAGAAGGATTGGTTGGGGCGGACGATGAGTGATGTAATGGATTAGCTTCAAAGCACGCGGCCAAACCGAAAGCTAATTAAACTTGGTTCGCTCATATCTTCAACCCAACCAATGTGCCACTTTGCGTTGTATTTGTGTTCGTTTCTGTTTCGTATTCCCAACACTCTCAATACCGTCCCCGGAAAGAAGTGATTGATTGTCGCGGTGAAGCTAATCGCACTTGCTTTTACGCACACTTACCACAATTCTTAACCGTTTGAAAGAGCCTTATTGTCTGTAAGGGATGCGCTGGCTGGGTGGTTGATGAAACGCAAGAAGCGCAATCAGGTTGTAAGAACGCTATCCTATCCATCACCGGCGCAACATTAGCACGCTTGTAAGAGAAACGATTTTTTAACGCCAACATACACAGACACAAACACACACACACATAAATATGCACGTCCCATCCCACAAATTTCGTCCATAGTTTTACTGAAAACACAAGTGTCTCTCAGAAGGGCAGCTTATGCATGATCCTCAGCACACCTGCGTTACGCGCGCGTATCGGTAACGGCTGCCGCGTCCGAACACGTGGCGCACTAACTACATGCTGCTGAGTGGAGGGTATCGCTATTGTTGAACGAAATCTGACTCGCGCAAACAAAACGAAAGTCATGCGACGAGTCTCCACAGCCTTTCCGCTAGAACATAAGTAATAATTGCGATCCGTTTGGTTTGGCCTAGAAGACGGGCTGTACTGTTTATTTTGCCATGTTTCTAATGTTCTCTCCAGCTGCTTAACACTGGAAGCATGCCACTCTAACACGAGACACGGTATGAAGCAAAACAACATTCAAATGATAAATCAATCAGTTTAAATCTAGGAAGAACAGTAAAACCCGATGCACAGCCCAACACCGGAAGGAAGTTTAACATAGTTTTGTAAATAGTTTTTAATACATGCAAACCGAGAAAAAAGAATGATGGAAATGAGTAAAGTGAAATACAAAACACTGGAAACAGGAAATGATAGTAGCGCTGTGGGTGAATTCAGTAAGCGATGGAACAAGCAGCGGAGTTGCAGAGGAGAAGCAAAAAAAGGAAACAAAACAGGCAAATATTGTTTATTTATGAAACTTTAAATGAAAAAAAGTATATATATGACGACTAAAATCCATTTGAGGATGATGTGAATGGAGTCCTGTCGGAATGGAGGCAGGAACTAACAAGGCGAAGTGAGTAAATAATTAAATGAATGAAATAAATACGAACAATTCAATGAACTCTGTACGATGTGCTGCTGTATTTTGATGACGCGTTTTACGTTTTTTTTGTTTTTTTGTCTTTAGAGCATGTTTTTATTGGTTCGGTCTCAGTGCATAAACTGTTAAAAAAAATCTCTACTTTAAACTTTATTTTGCAAAAACCCATTTTTTAGCTTATACAAAATCCAATGCATAAAATGTTATGTCCTTTTGTTCAGCGCTGTGCACCGTGCGTTGTTTATGCCTGAACTGACGTTTGCTGTCAACTTTCACGCAACTTTTGCCGGGTTTGGTAAACAATTACGGTAAGTTGCGTGTTGCTGTTTGTCGGTTTTTCTGTTTGTAAAGTGTTTTCAGTAGTTTAATACCTTCGTTTTCAGCTTTTCGATACTGCAAATGTTTTGCTTTTATCAAGTATCACGTCCGAACGCTCTTCGACTCGCATCAACAGTTGAACGGCTTGCTTTAGGTGCGTATGGTGTTTCTATTCTCACGATACACATTGATAACGTCTTCGTGGCTGAGCACGAATGATTTTTCCTGCTGCTCACGCCCTGGCAACAACATTAGCCTTAAATGAAACTGGAGGTTGTGTGGTTTCTCATTTCGCCTATTGCAATATGTTATTGTTTAATGTTTATTTTCCACCATCCACGAAATTTAACATAGACCGTAAAGTGTAAACAACATTAAAAACATCTCCAGCTTTGACAGCTGACCAAAAAAATCTCTCTTGCGCAATAATTTACCTATGCGCTCTCTCCCATTTTTCCCGTTAATATATTAAGGTATATTTACACTTAGTAGTGCGCATGAGTCAAGTTTAGTTATTTATTTGTGTAAATTTCGTATTAGGTTAAATTTATTCCACATTGAATGATGTTGAAAACAAAAGCGACACAAACATGCTGTAGCTTCTAATTGTAATAATGCAAATAAGTTACACAAATTGCACAAATTTTGTTTCGACTGCGCCTGTAAGCAAGTTGGTGTGACTACCACTGTAAATCGCGATCTCTCTCATTTTCTCACGATTTTTTGGCTTTCGCTCTCCCGGTTCATGTTTGACAGTGCGCTAGCAATAGTGCGGCTGTGTTGGGCAGAGTGTATCGAACGCTGAAGAAGAGTTGGCTGGTCTTTTCTCGGTCTTGTTTTCCCTCCGTGCTCCGTGCAGTTCCTCGATAAAATCATTCTGGTCTGCCATTAACTACCCTTTCCGCGCTCGACCAGCTCGAAAGCCTTCGTCTTCTTCTCTATAGCGCCCTATTAACAAACTCCATCTCACACAGCGGCCACAACAGCAGCGTGTCAAAGCAGTGCCCGACGGAACGATACCGTCACCGTGAAACAACAGTACAGTTCCCTATCATCATTGTCGGTCACGTCACCAAGTCCAACGTCGGCGTGGCAGCGGTGCCCATTGCGTGAACGAAACACTCCCTCCATTCCGTGCGTGCATCGTGCGTCCGTCACCTCGTGGCAGCAATCACCGCTAATCGCTGGTGGACGGTCAACAGGCAACGGTTGCTTTGTTATTTCTGGCCCGCGAGTGTTTCCTCCGGCAGTAGCCGCAGTGGTGGTGCGTTCGGTGAATCATTCTACCCGCCCGGTTTCATTTGCTGTCGGGCGTGATAAGCCAAGTGTCGTCCTTTCTACGGGTTCTGTAGCGGCACATTATCCGTTCGAACGACGCAACATCACCACCAACACCACGACAAACTGTAACAGCATCAGTGACGTGTCCGAAAAAAGTGAATACAAAATGTCCGCAGCCACCGGTACCGGCGGGAAGCCCGAGTTCCAGCGCCTACCAAACAATGTGGTACCGGAGCACTACGAGCTGAGGCTGAAACCCAACCTGACGGCGCTAACGTTCGAGGGCTCCACGACGGTTGACCTGAAGGTGAGTGTTCTTGGGGATATGGGGGGACCAGTGCAGATGAAGGTGCACATCTTATCATCGGTTAATCTCCGGGTAAAGTGGTCAACGTGTATCGCGCCACATAGAGTAGCCATTTTTATCCAGTGCACATGGAAGGAAATGAAAAACGTGCTCCACTGTAGATGAAAGACAAGGCAAACTACAGTACCTTTTACTGTATTTATGGGTGATTTGACGCTATTTTACCTAGCCGCCGACGCTGTTAGATAAGATGAGGATGTTTTTTTTGTTGTGTTATCTTCTCTTATTGCCGACAATATTTGCTAAAGGAAGTGGACTATTATTGTAGATGGCAATTTTTGTTGAAGGCACTTCAGTGAGAATTACATTGTCATATGTCATGGCTATTTAGTCATAACCATTGCTGGCTGTAACAGGTGATATAAAACGTTTGATTCAGTTAAAAGTGCCTGAAATATGCGTCTATTTTTGGTGAGAAGTATTCAAAATATCATCTAAAATATGGTCCATAATGTAATGTGATTTAACCCTTGCCCACGCCCTTGCCAAATTGAATTGACAATCGATAAAATTCCTCTGCACCAAATGTTTCATATTAGTTCAGCGACCTTCGAATACGGGACCGTCTGGGAGCAACGCAATGCAGTGGCATATGATTACTCCCTGTGGCGCTTACTGCAAACAAACGCTTCGTCCTGCACTTTAACTCAGCACAAGGCAACAAAAAAGAAACTCTCGGGAAAAACACCGCTCACAAACCCATCGTAAACAGTGTTACCCTTTCCAACGTGTGTTTGTGTGGCCGTTATAACTGTTTATCGTAGAAAGTGGCGGAAAAGTAATGGCCAAATCGAAACGAAAAAACTTACCCCACGTGTGATCGCCAGTAGGAAAAGTTGTGCCTTTGGCAAATAATTTGACGAAGGTGGCGGCAATGGTGTCTTGAATATTAGCTTCTTCGACGTGTGGACATGTGTCCATGTTTATTTATTTATTCATTTAATTACAGGGTAGATTTCTTGTTCCTTGGTGCTGATCGGAGGTGCAGGTCGTCACACGACAGGACCGGTCCAAAATCCCATTTAGACCATACCCCATACGCAGGACTGACTATCCCGCTACGGGTAAATAAAGTCAAAAAAGTCAGAAATGGCAGGCCTAGATCTCTTGAGGTTGGTGTGTCGATGACGAAAGGAATATTGTTATATTATATTACTTATTCCGCGGTTTTATTTTTATTTTTTTGAATCATTCTTTACAAAGATCATGGAAAGATAATCGGTAAAAGCTCCTACGGGTACGCGGTTTTGTTGCATTCCACTTGAAAACTATTGACCTTTTTCATGTTTCCTTCTTGGCTTGGGTATCAGGTTTTACCTCACGACCTCAGAACATATGGAATTGGCCTTCATGGAGGGTCCGCCTCGATCCAATACTAATATACCGTAACCGATCGTCGATCGAACTATTCTCACCCTTCCCAACCAGTTGGGGGTAAGCGAAAAGTGAAAAGCACAAAGCGGAAAAAAATAAACAAATGCAACATTCATACACGCACCTACACATAATCTCAAAATCGCGGAAAGGGCGCGGTACACGTAGGGGAGGAGCTCGGATGAGGGATTTGCAACGGTAAATGCTCGTAAATAAAACAACATAACGGTACCCGGTCCCCGAAGCGAATTAGCATAACGAAACAGATGTATGCTCGGCTGTACCAGCTGAGGAAAGAGAAAACTCGTGCACACCAGCGAGGGAAAGGTAAAATAATAAGCAATCCCAAAGAAACCTTTCGCGAAAAGGAAGCGAGTTGGAAGTTGGGAGTAGCAGCGTGTACGGAGTGTGATGCAACGAGCACGATCGAATTCGATCATATGGCTGACGTATGTGGGGTGGGATGTTCGGGCAGCATACGGCAAATCGGCATCGGGATTCGAATTGTGAATGTATTTGCTCACCCCACCAGCACCACCAACACGTGCAAGTTGATCGCGAATCGCACCGAAAACACTGTTGCAAAGTGACATTTAAGGCGCGGTATATGAGAACCTCCCCCAATCGCGATCGCCTTCCCCTAGCGCAACATTGCTGGTGATGTCGAAGAGAAGGATCGCACTGCGTATGCTACACATGCTACATTTACATTTTATGCTTTTAAATCTTGCGTCCGTTGTTGTGCAAAGCTACACGGGCCATGTCACTTAGATTTGCTGAGGACCGGTTCAGGAACGAGCGGCATCGTTGATGTTGTTTCTATCAACACACCGCCCGTGTGGGTATACCCCATTGGATTCCGTGACCATACTTTGCGTGGGATAGGTGCAACTTTTTTTTGTTTGTTTGTCCTGTTTAGACCCTTTCCCGCTGTGTGGCGGTTGGCTGATTGAATCGCGCACACAGTGTGAGGTTGGTACTAAGGTGTTCCGCATAGTTTGCGGTTTGGCGAAATTAGCCAACCGGGTCCGGGGCTACCCAAAGTCCAGGAAGAGATTGTACAACATAAATCAAACACAACCACGTCCAAACCCTCGTCACTCTCTGTCCGTGGGGGTGTAGAAAAATGAGCCGCAAAAGATTGGCAGCTATTCGCATTCGCCTTTTGGGGTCGGGTAAAGCGGTGGGATGCTTTGTGCACCTTCGTGACTCCAACGCGCGTGGCTGCCGACAAAACACGTCCGGTAGTGGAACAAAATTAATCCACCTCTCAACCGTGTGTCGGCGCGGGAATAACTAACAACGACAATTAGCCACACAGATAAAGCTTCCTGGACAACGAATGAATATTTCTTGCTTTGAGGAGATCATTATGTTTTCTTGGAACTGGAATCTCCCTGGATTAACTTCCGACCCTGTCCATAATAATGTGTTTTTGGGTGTTTTCTAATGTGTGGACAGCATCAGTTCATTTCGACCAACCGCCGGTGATGCTCTTGAGGATTGTGGATTTTTGCAGATAAACGATCGTTCACTAATATTGTGAAGACTTCTCTCCTGTAATGACCTGACGACGTTTTGGTCAATGATAGCGGGTTGTTTGGGATCCTTGAGGCTTGTTTTCTTCGAATGCTCCACTAATGAGATAGTCGCCATTAATTTAGGCACAAACATGATCACCAATCCATTCCTTAGATATTAATGAACCTGTCTATTTTTTGTAGATGCCCTTTACAACATCTGCGATTAGTTTAATGAAAAAAATGTTTGCATACCTTTATCGCGCTATTGTCATGTAATTTTGCTATATAAGCATGTTTGCTGTATACGTTTGCAATAGGAATTGTTGGTTTGCAAACAACGCAGACAACTCTTCCTCACATTCACATCTGAAGTGCCTTGAAAGGTTCATTTATTGGCCTATTAGCTATAAGTTGTTTGACCTGGGGTATATTCTCCACTGCAAAATGGTAGGTTTCTAGGAAAGATCACTTCCTGTTCGGCAAGCAAAGACCGATCAAACCTTTCTCCTTCTTTTACTTTCACCAAAGTCTGGCGCTTCTTCAATACCGTGGTACCTTTGGGGCTGAATGTAACCTTTGCTGATTTAAATTATGGTTTACTTCCCGCCTAATTTGTTAATCATAAAATATCTTTCTTCGCTGTGCGCCTCGTGTGATCAATCCTCTTCGATCTTTAGCAAAAATCATGAGAAATTGAATTTTTCATATGTTCATCTTGTGTTTTTTGTAAGATGTTGGCGTTAGAGAAAAAAATAATGGGACAAACGAATTCTGATAAAAAATGGCCAAATTAGATGGATAACAGCCTGTAATTGTAAATAATTATTTGGTGTATGGGTTTTATTGTCATTAGTTGTTGAGTTATGCTGAGTTGAGTTGTTGAGTTCCGTTTCCTTATGATCACTTGTGAAGCACTGGCGATCGCGGATTATCAATGAAGAGAACGAGCAGTATCTTGCAGATTGTTGCTGGCTATTCTTACGAACCTCGAACACTATCCGCTCGCAACCGAACGCACGATGAAAAACGTCCAACTGGTCGTGGCATTACGACGGGACGCTCGTTCCGAAACAGGTTTTGTGTAATATCATTTGGCGATTGTGTCTCCGCGAATAATCAGGCAAGATGAGGTGAATCGGGAATAATGAAGCAGTCGCCATGTGCGTATGTGTGTAGGTATTGTCGACAATAAACAGCGGCACAACACACAAAAAAAAACACGAGGCAGTAAATTTGGAAGTGTTTCTTCTTGTTGTCCCTCGCTCGACACGGTCAGGAATGGCCCAGAACGGCTGTGTTTGAGTGGAAGAACGATGTAGCCAAGAGAAGAATGAAATGAACAAGCGAAAAAAAAGTTAAATGAATGAAACGAAAGCAAAAGTCTGCCGTAGCCAACCAACCTGATGTAGATCAGGCCTGTGCGTTGGGTAGAAAAATAAGTAATGCAGCACCAAGCGGTAAACAGAATTTTCTGTTTTGATTGAAAAAAAGAAATACGATTATTATTAAAATTAAATGAAATAGGATAGTTTGCTGTTTTCACCGTTAAATTACATTTTCCTATTACACATTACACCCCATTTTCCTTCGTCAGCTTGGGTGATGATGTTCCTGTGGGCGATGCGCCGGGTGGCGACATGGTCGTCTCTACCTTTTTCCCCCTGGTTGTTGCGATACGGTTGCGTTGGTGGAGCCAATCGGCAAGGTAAACGACCTTGTCAGACAACGCAAACATTTGACCACCCCATTTGGTACTGCTAGCGGATGGACGAAAATAAATTGTTGACTTGTCATTATACGCGATGTGCACTGTGCAGAATGAAACCAAATTGCGGGGACGTTTGCTCCCAATTCTTTTTTTCTGCAATGCACCTCAAGGAATGACACTTTTTTACCGTTGATATTAAGCTGCTTTGCTGAGTTGGAATGGAATGTTTTTTTTTTTCTTTTCTATCATATGATGATAGGGCAATAACTGTTTGGGACAGTTTGTTTACGGCAAGTACCGTTTTGGCGGTTACACGTCAAGTCTAGTGTCTCCTTGGTGGCGTCTTGGTTTGGCAATTTGTGGGTGCAAGGTGAAGCAAAAACGTTTAAACCCTTTCATCCATTTCTTTCAAATTTCCTGTCTTTAAATTTAAATATTCAAAGAACTCTCACGAAGAATAGCAGAACTTTGTATTAATCGCTTATTTATATCTTATCTCTCTTTACAGGTTTTATCGGCAACGGATCGCATCACGTTAAATGCACTGGATCTGAAGATAAGCACGGCGAACGTTAGTTTCAACGAACATAAACTTACCGCCCAGGACATACAGTTCAATGCGGACCAAGAAACGGCGTGCTTCGTCTTCGGTACGGAAATTCCGGCCGGTACGGCGAAACTGGCGGTTGAATTCAGTGGCGAGTTAAACGACAAGATGAAGGGTTTCTATCGCAGCAAATACTTCTCACCGACCGGTGAAGAACGATACGCGGGCGTAACGCAATTCGAGGCAACGGACGCGCGGCGATGCTTTCCTTGCTGGGACGAACCGGCCATTAAGGCCACGTTCGACATTTCGCTGGTTGTGCCGCAAAATCTGGTAGCCCTGTCAAACATGCCGGTTGTACGTGAGCAACCCTCAGGAGACAAGGACGACTCCGTACTGGTAGCCTTCGATCGGACCCCGATCATGTCCACCTATCTGGTGGCAGTTGTAGTGGGCGAATACGATTATGTCGAGGATAAATCGGCTGATGGTGTGTTGGTGCGAGTGTACACACCCGTTGGCAAGCGTGAACAGGGCCGGTTTGCGCTGGACGTAGCGACGAAGGTGCTGCCGTACTACAAGGACTACTTTAACATTGCCTATCCACTGCCGAAAATGGATCTGATTGCTATTTCGGATTTTTCCGCGGGTGCGATGGAAAACTGGGGATTGATCACGTACCGTGAAACGTTCGTGTTGGTCGATCCGGAAAACACGTCCCTCATTCGGAAGCAATCGATCGCGCTAACCGTGGGTCATGAGATTGCGCATCAGTGGTTCGGTAATTTGGTGACGATGGAGTGGTGGACGCACTTGTGGCTGAACGAAGGATACGCTTCGTTCGTGGAGTTCCTGTGTGTCGATCATCTCTTCCCGGACTACGATATCTGGACGCAGTTTGTGACGGACATGTATACGCGAGCGCTGGAGCACGACTGTTTGCGGAACTCGCACCCGATCGAGGTACCGGTAGGACACCCATCCGAGATAGACGAGATCTTCGACGAGATTAGTTACAACAAGGGTGCTAGCGTAATTCGGATGCTGCACCACTACATCGGCGATGAGGACTTTAAGCGGGGCATGCATCTGTACCTGACGCGGCATCAGTACAGCAATACGAAAACCGAAGACCTGTGGAACGCACTGCAAGAGGTGAGCAGCAAACCGGTCGGTGCCGTCATGTCGACCTGGATTCAGCGAATGGGTTTCCCCGTGGTGCAAGTACTGTCCTCCAAGCAGCTCGAAGGAAATCGTCGCCTGCTGAACATCGCTCAATCGAAGTTCTGTGCTGATGGGTGTGAAGCGCCGGAACAATCGCTTTGGCTTATTCCGATAAACGTTTCTACACCGTCATCGGTAAATGCCGTCACGACGGTGTTGGAATCGTCCAATGCGGAAATCACGGTCGAGGGCGTTGGAGAACAGGACTGGGTAAAGATCAACCCTGGCACGATCGGATACTATCGCACGCAGTATCCAGCCGAGATGCTGGAACAGTTTCTACCAGCCATTAAGAATATGACACTGCCACCGCTCGACCGGCTGGGACTGATTGACGATCTGTTTGCGTTGGTGCAGGCCGGAAAGAGTGCCACCGTTGATGTGAGTATGCAGCAACAGTGCGATCGTTACGAAGGCAACTAATATTAAGTGTTTTTTTAAATCTCTTTTCCTCGCAGGCCTTGAAGGTAATCGATGCGTACCGGAACGAAAACAATTACACCGTGTGGTCGTCAATTTCGAACTGTTTGGCAAAACTGCAGCTTCTTCTGGCCCACACACCTGCCGAGAAGCAGTTTGGCGAGTACGGCGTGCGTCTTTATCAACCGGTCGCCGAGAAGCTGGGCTGGGATGTAAAGCCCGGCGAGAGTCATCTCGATACGCTGCTTCGTTCGCTCGTCCTCGGTCGACTGGTATCGTTCGGATGTACGAAAACTGTTGCAGAAGCTAAGAGAAGGTATGCAAGAGTAGTATGTGGTATTTGTACAGTCACTTATTCGTTTTACTCCATCGTCAGGTTTGAAGAACACGCACAAAACAAGCGCGTCCTGCCAGCGGATCTTCGGAGCACCTGCTACAGGGCAGTATTACAGAACGGTGATCTCGCAACATATGACGAAATGCTGCGACTGTACCGTGCGACCGATTTGCACGAGGAAAAGGATCGCATCTCGCGCGCGCTCGGTTCGATCGGCAATGTTGACATCTTGCGGAAGGTGATCGATTTCGCAATGTCGGAGGAGGTGCGCGCTCAGGACGCCGTGTTCGTCATCGTATCGGTTGCCCTTAACCCGAAGGGACGCGACATGGCGTGGGACTACTTCTGCGAACACTGGCAGGTGCTGCTAAACCAGTACGAGGGCGGATTCCTGCTGGCACGTCTGATCAAGTACCTGACGGAGAACTTCTCCACCGAGGAGCGGGCCCAGGAGGTGGAACGGTTCTTCCGGGAGCACGAGTTCCCCGGTACCGAGCGTACCGTGTCACAGTCGATCGAAACCATTCGACTGAACGCGGACTGGATGAAGCGTGATCTGGACGCTATTTCGGCCTATCTGAAACAGCAGAAGCAACAGTAAGTTGTTGACTTCCTCTAGCGAGCTTACAAAAAACAGAAAAAGGACGACGATTTCATCGGAGCGAGAGATATGGGGGGAATGAAAGAGAGGGATTCGGTCGGACACGATGAAAGGCGTGCCATTTATATGTGCTAGTACAATATGTACTAAATAATCGTTTGTTTGTCTGTTATGTTGTTTATTTTTCTTTGTTCTTTATTGATGTTACGTTCGACCATTTTTCCGTTGTGCATACACTCATGCATCTGTAGTTTTTGTAGTAGGAGCATTTTTGCCTCTAGATTCATTTTTTCTGGATTGATGTTTCTGTGCGACGACGGTGTTGCACGACGTCCCGTGGTCCCTGTCCTCGTTTAGCATTTAAGCCAAAGTTAGGTGTGAGAGTGTGTACGTTGAGCGATCACGAAACCGCAGGCAACGGTAGTAGAATACAATGTTAGGGAGAACACCTGAATAACACATGCTTAAGGAAATATTATTGTATGATTTTGCGTTCAATAAACCGCAGCACGATAACGTAAGCAATAAAAGTAAAGACTTTGACCACGTTATGTAAAACCTTATGATGGTGGGTTGAACAAGATCGCCTACTCTAGGGACTAGGGACCATTTTCGTTCGTCCTTCATGCGGTGAATGAAATATCCTAAAGGACTCGTTAGATTGTTTTGTAATAGAATGATCCCCCAGAAATGCTGGACAATTGGGCATGTTTAATTTGTGTATCTATTTTTTAATAAGCAATAAAACTACTTTACGTCACAGAAACAGCTTAAAGTGCTTTCCATTCATTTAAAGTTAATTTTTAGCTTCGTGTAATTAAATGTACATTATTTGCATTATGTCCTCGGAAATCACCACAGTCTAACGTTTTCGTTAGCGCCATCTATCTTTCAACTGACCGTTGTTGCAGGCAGCGCCACCTACTGGTGAGATGTCGTTCTGGTCGTTCACATTTTTGAATTGTGTTGTTTCTATCCACAACAAAACCGGCTTACATTGCGTAAGTATGGAAGAAAATGAAAATATAAACAATTATGTCAGATCACATCAGACCACAGTACGCATTCAATCATTCAAAAATTCCTTCAAGAATTATGTGCTCCCTAAACACATGCAGAAAGTATTTTTGATAAAAATGTTTCTTTCAGCACAAGACAACATTTGACCCCATTTGGTTGAGTGTTTTTGTTCGACTTAGTGCAGGAATTACATATATTTGACTGTGTATTCTTTCCATCGGCAATCCACCGACCACCGAATCGTATGCTGTGATTGATTGAATTGGTTGAAAGAAGTTTTAAACCATGTACAATTTGTTTAAGGGTCGCAATAAATACTTAGTAACTACAAGACTGGTTCTTAGTTACGGCTGACAGATTCCCGCCTACGTCCAGGCACCTTCGCTGCCTCTGGCCTTGCAAAACCCTGCACTCGTTAGTTTTCTTATGATACTCCACCACAACTCGTACATTTTATGCAAATTCTTTCCTTCTATTTACATCTTCTCACAATCGATCGTTAGCTCATCGTCACTTGTATCAGGTCACGTGACATTGATTTCCTCGTCGCTGTCATCCGAGTCGCCGGCCGATTCGTACTCATCGTAATACATGGGCGTCGGTCCCGTCTGTAGATCCGACGACGCGCTACTGTTCGAGCGTCCCGAACCTCCAACAGCGGCCGAGTCACCCCGTTCCCCTCCGAGCGGTGGGTAGAATCCACCCATCGGGAAATGTCCTCCAGTACCACCGGTCGAACGATTTCCCTGTGGTTGCTCCTCAAAATCGAACTTAAAATCTCCCCCCGATCCGGCGACGGCGGATGGTTTCAGCAGCTCAAATTTGGACTTGAAGGTAAGCATTGGTGGCGGGGCGGGTTTGGGTGAGCCTGATGGGGTTGTCGATGGGGGTGGATGTGCGGGCGGCGGTGGTTGACTATCTAGCGGGGTTGAGCCTTGTGGCGGCGATCCGGGTGGGGGAGGCGAAAGCGAAGTCTGTCGGTCGGTACGCGCATCCGATAGGTCCGGGTTGGGATTGTTTTTGTTCGGGAGTGTTTGATCCCGGGAGCCGCCATTCGCTAGCAGCTCGCGTTCCTTCGAGTTGCGCCACTTCATGCGTCGGTTCTGAAACCATATTTTCACCTGTTTAAGCAGTGAGAGAGAAGAGTTGTGAAAGATTTAATTTAAGGTGCGTTGTTGAGTAGTGTCATAACCTAGAAACTTCTTCAAAATTTCAAAAGGGCACGACTATGAGAGGACTCCACCACCAGCCCAAGACCGCGATAAGTAAGTTTGGTAGAACTTCTGAGCTGTGCCTCACATGACCTTATACAAATAGCGTTGAGGATCAATTTCTTCCTCTTCTCCTGCTACTTTTTCCCCGTCTTCCTTTTCTTCTTCTTCCTCTTCTTCTTCTCCTTCTTCTTCTGTATTTTATTCTTCTTCTTCGTATTCTTTCCCTTATTCTTCTTCCTCTTCTTCTTATTTTTCTTCTTCTTCATTGCCTTCTTCTTGGATGTGAAGACTCTGGAAGACTCCACTCTGCCCTCTGGCGGAATACACAAGTAAACTATTTAGTTGTTTACCCAACTTAAAGGAATAGAATAATGAGATTCTACTTTGAAATCATATTAAATAAGCATCAAAAACCATCATTCCATATTCTTCTTGTTGCTCTATCCATCAAAGTCACTCCACAAAGAACAAATTAGATCAAACCCTAACTATTCCACAGTGTCCTTCCCGTAGACAAAGTTATCAACCCGTGAGCTGAGATTATGTGTGTGTGTGTAGGTGCGCTTTAAGTGTATTTGACTTTGCCATTATCGACCGTTTCCCATAGGTCATCAAATTACTTGGCAATTTGTGTGCTAACCCCCAAAAACCCTTCCTCCAACGGTCCTCCACACCGCATCGTCGACACTCGCAAATTGCACATTTGTGGTAACGGATTCGTTGTTTCCACATTTCTTTCGCTTTTATTTAACCGCGCTCAAATTTCATGCGGCACTGTAACCGAACGTTCTACCGATGCTCGGTCTGCTGCCAGGTTTTATTTGTTCGCTCCATTAATGGGCACATGGGAAGGCGCTGGGCTGCTGCCGTCCGTTTACATTTTTGCTAGAAATTCAATCAAGAGTTGCCCCGTGCAAAACGTCAAAATCAAACTCCGGCCGGGATGGGGATGATGGGTTCGGTTTCCGCACACCAACACACACACACACATGCGGGTGCATACTTGAAACTTTTGCACATTTAAGGGCAGAACGGAGAGGTTTGGGTGTGTATCTGGCGTTTATCGATTGTTTTTTTCCCAAGTTCTACTCACTCCAAAGCCGTTTTCTTCTCATCGTTCGCTTCGTTCTCGGCCACGTGTTGGCGAGACACTTTAGTGCAGCAATACTGTGTACTAAAATGTTATCCTTCGGTTGTGGTGGATGATAAATATATAGAAAAAACTCCCACACACACACACACACAACCTACCCTCTATGACTATGTCGACAGCGTTCGGCTATCTTACACTTTGTAACACAAATGTTCGCACCCGAAAACTGTTTGCATCGAAAAGTCAGCGACATGGTTGCAAGCAAAAGGGGTGCAGGAAATTGCAATTACTCATAAACAGATCCGGAAATCCCGTGGATCCCACGCCGGCCTCCGAGAAGAAGCTTCCCAGCGCGCCGTTCGCACGCAAGCTAAACGACAACGACAGTGCAAAGACAAACCCCGTACCAGCCGGACAGCGGCCTGGCAAAACTCCCAGCAAACGGTTCGGTCCTCGAGGTGCGAACGGATACAGTGTAGAAAAACATGCCCACTACTACCGCTCCTGGTGGCCGGTGGTGAAAAAGGCTTCGGGCACAAACGATGCTGCTTCCGCACAGGCCGAGCGACTGGAACGAGAGAGTCATGGCACAACGTGGTGGTGTTTTGTCCCCAGTGGGCCCAGTACACCATCCCGACGGGCAGGGGCGACACTTTTACTACACCCGGGTCGGGGTGGGGTGGGCGAGTTTGCAAATCCAAAAACGGAAATTTCAGGGCGCTGGATACGCGCGAGGTGTAAATGCGTGCGTGCCGCATATAATTCAAAGCAATACATTCCCGCCTTTTCTCGTAACTGTCATCGGCAGACACTTTTCCGGGTGACAATTACGCTTTCCGGAGCACCGTCACCAGAGTCCGTTCCCAAGGGCATCATCCCCCGTTGTGGCGGGGGTTGCTCGTTGTGGACTAGGCGCCGGTAAACGAAACAGACCGACCGGCGGCGTAGTAGGGCGAGCATCATAAGCGAGAGCTTAGATTATATTTGTCCATTCGGTTCACTAATGACCCTCGTTCAGGGTGGATTTGTTCGAAGAGTTTTCTACCGTTCTGATCTTACAGGACAATTCACAGACTGTGGAAAACTTACAGCAAACGAACGGACTTAAACAAAGTCCTTTTCTTCAAATAAATACAGCAGCAGTTAAACACCCAAAGTCTCTTAACACCTCGTCAATCGCTTCTTCGCATGTTACGTTTTGTTTTGACGAAACTGTTAAAAGCGTGAGAATTATTTGTGTTATTTAATTAACAACCAATTCGATACTTAAGCCCTTCCCACATCGATTAAGAATGATTTAATCAGCCAGCATCCGAGCAAGCACAGCCTCATAACTCTCTTGCGTTGGAGTTCGTTGCGTTGGGCGATGAACTCGGACGGTGCGGTTCTACGTCATGCGGACCTCCTTTAAGCCCCCTTGAGACGCCAGCCCGACAATCGCAAGTTGACGCAAATGCTGTACCGATTTCACCGTGATTGGTTTGACAAACTGTACAACGAATCAACCGCTCGCAAACTTTCCACTTCATGCGGACGCTGTCGGTAGGTTTCGTAGGAGGTATGATGCGTCACAATTAATGATGCTCGATGGGTGGATGGCTATGTTTGCTTTGCAGGAAGCCGAACCATGAAACTGGTCGTTTGGGGGAGAAATTTGTGTCTAATAGCGATCTTGTTGCGCACATGGATTAAGGGATTTTTTTTCTGTTTGGAAGATGGATTTGGGGTTTTTTTTAGAAAAACTGAAGATCACATCATGATTACATCGGGTGAATGGCGTGGTGAGTAAGGTAGAACTCTTATTAGTCTCTATATCTTAAATAGGTTGATCTCGTAGATAGCCAATTGGAATGAAATCTCACTAGAAATAGCTATTAACAAATGGATATCTGGAGCTCCTTAAAGGCTCCAAGCCCAATGGCTCTTAGGACTTGGAGGTTGGAGCAGGTTCTTCAGGTATTATATGTGCACGGGACTCCTTACTTCTCGAGGCTCCCCCCGGAATAGTGGACGATCCTCTCCTGTATGATGTTGCTTATGCCCCTGTGCTGAAGTTTATTCTAGTGTCTTCAAGACTCACTATTGAGGACCTTCTGAGGTATGTCTTGGACACAGCAGAGTGATAGACAGTGGATATGTGTTGGACAAGCGACAAGAATTCTCAAGGTATCTCCGTCGGTAGTATTTCATCCAAGTAGTCTCCAGTATAAAGAATTCCAGAGTAAAGCGTATTAAAGTAGAAGATCTCCTATTCTGAAATACCAACGAAGAATTAGTGTTACATCCTCTGTAAATGATGCTGTTTCTTTTGTACTAGTCAAAATAATAGCGATGACACTTCAGTCCATGTACATCTCAATTTCTCATCCATCCTGTTCAACTGCTAGCATTACCTCCGCCGGCATTCAAACGCATCCGGCTGGAATAAAATGTGTGACAAAATGGTAACGCTCAACTGCCCAATTACAACACTTTCCAACCGTGACGTAACCGTGAAGACGTGAATTCTCTGCACCGCAGTGTGCAAATGTGATCGATGAATTTGGACAAAGTTTAATGTTTTGTTTAGTGATGTGATGCCCCTTTCATCCGATGACATGACATTTTTCCACCCAGAGACAACGTGGAACCGAAGCATCGTGTGGAGTGAGACCGAGGAAAAAAGGATGTCCCGTTGCAGTGTCATCGTGGTTATCGAGCCCACCAAGTGAATGAAGGAGCACGGGCTCCGTTCAGCTGCATCCCGAGTCCTTTTTTCATGTCACAGCACCTTGTGGTCTCATTTGTCATCGCCAAGGCAATGAGAAAATCAATTACATTCGTTCCACGGAGTCACCCGGGTTGCTGGGACTGTGTTGCAATTCGGTGCGCTTCTGCAGCGGTTTCTTTCCAGCCAATCAATCATTGCATCAACGGGACGGCGTTAACGACGCACGGAGCAATCCGTTTCCCACAGGGATCGCAGGAACAAGGTACGGGCAGGCTAAGGAACTTCCACTCGAAAAAGGATAATCAGATAATCTCGGGAGCACTTTACCGCTCGTCAAATTTACATTGCAAACCTTCAACACTAAACCATTCCGCCAGGGCTTACTATTGTAAATAAACACGCACACACATCGCATAACACCCCCCCTGGGTAAGGTGGTGAAAATTCTAACCACTCGCTTGCAAGGGTGTTGTGGATAACAATCGGAACCGAACAGGCGGAACGTCGTCGCCCGACGGCAATGACAAGTAAATATTTGAGAATTCTCAACCCTCGCTGCCATTGCCGAGGGTGGTAATCAATTGCAGTGATGCTTATCCTCATCCAGACAGACGTTTGTGGTTGTTTTCTCCTTTTTTTTGTTGTTGTTGGCTTTTCCTTCCCTGTCCTGTTGTTTTCATTGCTTGGTTTGCGGTACAGATTTCCAGCAAGCGGCTCTTTTGCCGCCACGTGCGGCAACGTATTGCGTATGGAAATGGTCCATTAAGCATAAATTTGTTATGCCAGAAACGTATGCTGTCGATCAGGACATTGGGAGTGGCTAATCTGTCTCCAGGGCAGACCGATGTTTGTTATCAAGATATTCGCCAGTGGTGTGTTAATCGACAATCACTTGCTTTATTGTTGGTTGCGGTTGAACTTTACCTTATAATAGATAGAGGATTAAGATTACTCGCTCGTGAAGAAGCCAAACGAAGCAAATACACCATAATCGTACACTATTAAAGAGATCTTTTCAATAATTCAACAAAAGTGTACGAAATTTTTCCGGGAACTCTTCAAAAAGTATATCATAAATATTTCAAACATGAATTTCTTGGTATGATAATATTTTTATCAAAGTGTTTCCAATATATTTTAAAAATAAGATAAGTTTTAAAAACTAAAACGGATCTTATTTCTTAATTGTTTGCATACAAAGCATACTTTACTACAATGTTAAATTCAATTCTTTATCGTAAATTCAAATATTTACTTCTTCCGTAGTGATAATGAAACCAAATTCAACCTCTACCGATTTAATAAAAAAAACTATTTCCACTAATAATTATTTAAAAGAATTTCCCATTCCTTAGATAAGGAAACTTTCAACCCCTAACCGGAAAGGCCATGAGGACCGATAAAGCGATAAAGATTGAAAAATTAATGAACGAATAATTTCCGTTGCTCCACAACCGGCACCATTGCCAGAGCCCCAGGGCCCTTCCCCTAATGGCCGGAAGGGCAGATATTCATGAATTTATTGAAACATTCCTTCATCTTCCTTTTATCGAAAAGAGAAGTTGTTTTTTTTCCAGTGGAAGAAAATCACACGGCGCTGAAGAAAAAAAAAACGGAACGTAATTTCTGGAATCATTTCACGGATCATGATCATCAATGAGATTATTTCATTTTCCACCCTCATCTTCTTTGCCACCCCTTTACTCACTAACAGTGAGCACATAGTGAGAGAAAACGGGCTCACGAGCGATCATTCCTCTTCGCACTCACACACAATGCAATCGAACCGGAGAGATAAAAAGAGAGAGAGAGAGAGCAAAAGAGAACAATCTGACTGGAAGGAAATGGTTGCGGAAAATATTCATTACGCTTCTATCCGATAACAATCGGATTAAATCAATTTTCCCGCTTGCTATTCTCTGAGCCTGCTCAAGCACATAAGGACTCGTACCGTGCGGGTTTTTCTTCTGCGAGCGTTCCGCCCAAAAAGGGGGTTAGTGTTCGCCACCCAAGCGGCGAAGGAATACAAGAAAAAACGGAAAAGCATTATCAAAGTTGGAAAAATGTCATCTCCAGACGCGGAGTGCTCACGAGTGTGTGAGTCTTCGGAAGCGTGCGCACGGCTTGTATGTGTGTGCATGCACATGGACTATACGTGTGAGCAAACCGGCCCAAAACAAAACGGGAAAAAAGGAGAAGAAAATCGTCCCTGCTTTTTGTGCGGACACAGTGAGATTTATCCTGCTTGCAGGCAAGCGAAGTAGGAAATAATCGCTTCTTTATTTGTCATGTCGTACACTGGTTGATTGTTTTTTTTTTGTTGTTGTTGCTGTTGTTGTCCCACCACCCCCCGCTTCCACCAGGGTTTCCCTGTTTCCACACCACGCCAGGGCAAAACTTTTCAATTTCGGTTCCTTCCACCGGTTTTCACAGCCGTGTTGGGTTTCGGTGCATGAAGTTAATGGCTTTTGGTTTTCTGGTCTTTTTCCAGTCGAGTGCCAACCGAATTACGGTGCAGATTATCATCGGGAGGCGCACGGGAAAGCAGTGTTAGGGTTTGTGGGCTGATGCAGAAGCAAAAAAAGGCGGAATAGATTTTCCTTCGTGAATGTGGTCACGCTGGGACTTTCCTTGAAGGTGGTCCATTTTTCAGCAAAGTCTTTAGCAGACTCGGGGAGAGAAAAGTGGCCACCGAAATCAACGGTGAAAATCATTAATCATGCAACGTGCTTCGTCTGGAGGAGAATCTCATCGAGAAATCGAGAGCTCGATATTGATTATTGTTATTTAAATATTTTATTTACAACCAAATTGAATCTTTCAAAAATAGTTCATTTAATTACCTACCACACCGCCTACTGCGATGGCGATAAAAACCCATTAACAACCGAACACGAACCTTTGCCTTTGACCATTAATCAGTGCGCCGTTCAAGTTGGAGACCGATAGCGATACCCACAGAACACAAAACTCCACCATTTTTTCGGTCAAACTTTTCTCCATTGGAAGGTTCAAAGTTTTACCCTGAAAACTCCTGCACACAACAGCAACTACAACGATCAGCAACTCCTTTTCGGTGTGTTTCGTCAGGGTTTTCGTGGGGAGCGAGAGAGCATAAAAGACGAATAGCGGTCCCACGATTTTCCCTCCTACGTAGGCGTCTGCGCATTTGAATGGTGTGTGGAAATGGAGCTGAAAAATGGCTTTTCGTCCCTTTCTACCTCGAAACCATTGCACGCTCTTTATCTCGCTTGCTTCTGGCTTCATTCTTTTTTTTTCATCTGAAAAACTTTTATACGAAAATTTTCCCAAGACTCATCTCCACAGTACATAACGAGGCGCCCGCTTTTACCTCCATTCTACCATCTTTCTTTTTTCGTGCGTAGATTTGGAGCTGTTTTTTTTTTTTGTCGCCTCTCCATCTCGGATTTCTACCAGGGCGGAGCTTAAAACTGTGTACGGAGCAAACTGTTTCCCTAAGCAAGAAAAGTGGCCTTAAATTTCCCATCATCGAATATGATGTGATTTGCTAAAATGTCCCATTATTTGTGGTTTACTAATATGGGCCCGTCCAGCAGTGGGGCAGTCCGGCGAGACCAACCACCGGCATGAATAAATCATGATCCACCTGCTTACCTGAGAGTCCTTAAGACCGAGCCGTTCCGCGAGCTTCTTCCGATCCGGTTTGCTGATGTACTTCTGCAGCTGAAATCGCTTTTCCAGCCCTTTCCGCTGGGAGTCTGTGAACGAAGGTTCGAAAGTTTGAAAGTTGCGCTTTCCCGTCCGACGGTGACTGTAACTTACCGGAAAATACTGCCCGACGCATCATCCCCCGCCGGGGTTTCCCTCGGGTGGAGTGTGCCCACGGAAAACCTTGCCCCGGCGGTAGTGGGAAAACCTGTGGTCCACCTGCAAGAAGACGATCTCGGTAAGATGGGACGCGTTTGGTAAGGTGCGATCCGCTTAAACTACTTACCCGGTATGTAGGGATTGCGACAGTGGGCCAGCAGCGAGTGCAGATGCGGATGGTTGAGGCTGTGGTGCAGGAACGGTGTCGGTCGGCTCGGAAGTGGTTTCGCAATGATTTTATTATCTCTCGGCTGTTGAAGTGCCACCACCACCTGGGCGGACGGTTCCTGCAGGTCCGGGCTGTTCGGTAGGCTGCCAGACTCGCTCGCACTGTTACTGCTGCTATTGTTCAGGTGATGCGGATGGGCCCCATTGCTGTTGACCGGATGCCCGGTCGGACTGCCGTTCGGTCCGACGGTAAGATGCTGCTGCTGCTGCTGCTGTTGCGGGTGATGAGGCGACAGTGGATGAGGTGGGCCAGCCTGGTGATGATGCGGGTGGTGAGGATGATGATGGTGATGATGGGGATGCTGCTGGTGTGGATGATGCGGGTGGTGCGGATGGGCACCCAGGAAGGCCGGGTTCGCTAAGTGGTTCTGTTGGATCAGGTTCTGCTGAATGTAAGGCCAAAGGTGCTGTGGTTGAATAAATTCTGCAAAGGAAGCAAAGCGTACGATACACGATGAGGTCCCATTCCGTTGGTTCATAAACGATTCTAGAAGATTGCTTGGTGGACTAATTTAACCTACGAACCGGTAACGAGCACCTCGCACCAAGTTCAAAGTGCGTTGAAATCTCCGCCGGTTCATAACGTTCATAACAACTTCATGCAGGAAATCCCCGAGTTGTTTGTACTGAAATTAATTCCCCTTACAAATGTGACACACATCTGCTCGGTGCTTTAGATTTTTTTTGTGCCCCAAATTTGCCACCATTGCGCTAAATGTTTCCGGAAATGTTTCGCATGTTGTGTATGCCCGAATCTTAACTATCCCACATGTCTCGGTGACCATGTGCAGCTGTACTTCTAGAAGGTAACTGCTGCTCCGGTTTGCTTAACGTCCACCTTTTACGAGTCCGTTGGGTGCGCGACGCGACACGTTAACGGTTGGCGCAAAGTTTTCACATAAAAACTTCCGCGTTAACACCTTGTCGGGGACGCGCTAAAACCTGACGGAAGACCTCATATCCGTCTTAGCCGTCCACGACAACCCGTTCCGCCGATGGGAAGCGACGAAGCAACGCAATTGCTTCCCCATTCTTAGGAGACACGCTCGAAGATACGGCTTGCGTGGCGTGAGTTTGTCAAGAACTCTCCTTTGCACGTGCGTGTGATTCGCACTCGTATGGGTAGATTATGAATTTGATATGCTCATATCTTTCGGGACTCCATCAACGCGCAACACACTGGGCAGCATTTCCATTGGTTGGCGTGTGTTCCAAGAAGGTGGAGTTTGTTTTGTTGGCAAACATTCCAATTATCCACTTCGCACGGTCGGAGCACCTCCAAGTTTTCTTCCTAATCCTTTCAACACTTACACCCCGGCAGGATGTTCTCCGTCCACCGACAGTTACAGATGGATAGCGCTGACATGCTGCTCCCATCCAACAAACCTTTGTTATTGCATGTTACGCTAAATTTCCTCCCAAAAACCCAACTGTTAGGTTTGAGGCAGTTAACAAACCTGCCTGCCAGTGCCCTGACTATTCCATCAAAAGGTGATGTTTCGAGGCTGACGTCGGCAGATGATTTGTTGGAAACATTGTCGGATAACTTTCACCCCGTGTTTGGAAACCGATATGGAGCACTGGAATCGTGCCGAACGATCGTTTCGCTCCTATTGCCTTGAGCGTTGCTGTCAAACAGGATGCGAAGTGGCGGCATCTCGGGAACTTGCGGGGATGGGCGAGAAGAAATTAACATGTTTCAAATACAAAATGAACGCTTCAGGATTGTGTCAGCTTTTTTTTTTTTTAAATTGCCTCTAAACCGGGGTGCAATGTTTGAAGAGGACTGACACGCATTGGGAGATATTTTTGGATTTGATTTCATACTTGCTTTAGAGTTTTCTTGTCATATTTGTGTCATTAAAGGCTGAACAAACGAGCTAAATACGTGAGTAAATGGTTCATCCTGCTTAAACCACATGAAGTATAATTGGAGAAGTCACAGATTGGACTTGTAAAGATTAGAAGGTCTCTAATAGACCTCCAAAGTACAAAGAGAAAATAACTTGGACCATTCAAGAGTAGATTATACTTTAGACAGGCAGGGCAAGACATAAAATTCTGACATTTGAAATAAATCTGAGGCTGTTCTAATTATTGCTGCTCAATGTCTGGATTCAAATCTCGATAGAATTGTTTGTAAATACAGTGATAACTATAAAGAATATGATTACTTGATCTAAATATTGTGTAAATAATGAGCATGACCTCTTTCCCATATTCAAGAAAACAGGCATTTTTCCATGTCGTTGTATTTTAACTCACATACAAAGCATTCAAAATACCGCATTTAGACCACTTTTGTAGGCACCAACCGATCACACAATACTGCACAATAGAAAAAAAAACCCGTTAGAGAACCTTTTTCTCCGCCAAGCGTCAACTCCTGTGCCCGATGGTACCGAAGTTGCTCAATTTTCCATCATCATCTGGTCCTAATCTGTAACAAAAACAAAAGCCACCATGGCCAGGTGAAGCCAGGGTTTGCTGGCTAACGATCGTACCGAGAACTTAGACACAAACCCGAACTGCCACTGATAAAAGTAAGTGAGTGTAACCAGCGGAACAACCCGCCGGGAGGTTGAGCTGGGCTGTAAAAACATTGGATTATAATCATGTTTAAATTATTGTCTCTATTGCCCGGAAACATTGCCAATCGTTGCTCGATGCCAATAGACGCACACCATCGGTGAGTTGTTGTCCTTTCCAGCTGTATTCACCCTCCGACGGCAGCGAAACCCCGAAAGGGATTTTCTTTCTGCCGCCATGGGATGCGTGTTTTTCCTCGGTCTGCGGGCAAATACCAGCAGGAGGATGTTGCTGGGCTGCTGAAATGTTATTATTGTACGATCAGTACGGTTCGGGTCGTTTAGAGCCCGCTATTAACCGACGGTGTGTTGGTCGCACCGGGGCGGGTACGGCACTGCACGCTTCGGTTCGATCGATGATCCCGCCTGGCTCAGCGACGGCCCTGAAAGGGTCTTCAATCAAATGTTTGGTGGTGGCGACCGACCGACAGGAACGGTACATACCACTTCCGCACCTTCGGTTTATTGCACATTTTCCAACGATTTAACGATTATTGTTGTTTGATGGGCCGTGTGCGTGGCATATTTTTTATTGTTCTTCAGCGTTCGTTAGTGTTTTTACTGATTTACGCAACAAAAAAATATCCTCTCAGACGCACGGGAAGGCGTGGCGAAAGTGTCGAACGACGGAGGGCTAAAAGACTAACCGACGGAACCATCGAAGACCAAACTGTCAATGTGGCGTGTCGAGGTGATTAAAAGCAGTTATATGATCAATTGATAAACGCCCCATTTTTATGTTTTTTTTTTATGCTGGCACAATATAATCGAGCATTACTTTGTGTCTGTACAGCCTACAGGAAATTGTTATTTTAATCCCACTGAATGATAAATTGAAGTACTGCAGGTATGATTTACTTGACCGTTTTAGTCGCCATGAATAAGGGAAAGACCTTCGCATGCTCAGAACCTGTCCGTGCGTCGCTTAAGCAAGTTTTAGAAATAATCTACAAATTCCCCAAAATTCTGCCCAACAAGAACTAATGTCAACCACTCTCTGACGTCAATCCGAACATGGAAACTTGACTCCAAATGGGGGAGTCCTCCATCCTTAACTTAAGCACATAATGCACTTCAACATCGTGCCAGCATAATGTTTGCACATTCATAGCATAATTAATATGCAATTAATTAAGCACATCATTTCCGTGTTTTTATCGCTGGTTGACCACAAACTACACAACGAGACATTTTGTGTGCGGAAACACCCCTCCCAGCTCCCCTTTTCCGGTGGACAATATAAATGGCGTCTCATTCGTGGACCAAATTGACAGCACGTTCCCGGTTCGCTCCCCCTTCTCTTTACCCCTTTAAACCCGGTGTGAAGTCTTCATTTCTCCCCAAAAAACCACACTGTTGCCGTGGAATGTATGTGCTTCACATTTTCCCATTTCCACCGGCCCATCCGGCCCGGTGACCGGCGTGTATTACAATAACAAATTACAGTGATATAATTTATATGCATCGCATCGCAGCCAAACAACACGCTTCAACAGCCTACATAACTACCCATTGTTGCCCAATTGGTTGCCGAGCTACGGGGAATGGGCGGTGGAATGTGATGACTTTTGGCGAAAAAATTACAACCCAAAAAAACAACCCATGTTACCCACTTCGGAGAACATCATTCAAAGTGTTGTTCTGGTTTTTTTGTGTGCTCTGGTTCACGTGTACAACAAATGCCGCAGCCTGGAGAGCTTCCAGAATCGTTCGTAGTAAGGGGTTAGCTAACGAGGACAAAAGTAAAATGAGATCCTTTCAATGTATTAATTGTTTAAAAAATTGGTAAAAAACTAAAATGTATTCAAACAAAATGAACAAAATTAAAATCTCGTTAGAAGTTGAAGTTGTTATTGTAATACAAAATACAAAGCAGCATGAAAACAACCAAAGCGAAGGAAAGAAGACAAAAATAATTGAAAAAAACATACCATTAAACTTAAAAACAAAAAAAAAACATAAATAGTAAAGAGTAAAACAATATAAACGTATAACATAAACAAGAACATATAAAAAATGGCAAAAGCAAATTAAAACATGAATGACACAAAAAAAAAACAAACAAAACCTACAAAAGTCTCTTAAAAATCCATCAAAAATGCTATCAAAAGCAAAGCCCAAAAAAAAAACAATAAGAGCTTTGGAAAACAGTTACTTTTTTTTAATAAAACCCGAGTAGAGAACAATTTAAATGAATTATTTTTGCTCCATGTCATACTGTCCCGAGGGACATGCGGCCACGTTATAAATATTCATTACAATCATGTAGGCTCGAACCGGGAGCATCAACACCTCATCCTCCAGCAGTTACGGTCGGTTTTTATCACTCCCATATCAGCATTCCATCAAATGGGCATTTACAAGCATTGGTTTTGATTCCTCTTTTTACACCACCGTAAATAATCGGATGCAAAAACCGCAACAACTGGACGGTGGGCTCGGTTTCGAGCTTGGTCGGAGGTTTGGATAAATTGAATCATTTAAATCACTTTACGCGCGGTCGCGTTTTGCCACGCCGGGAGGATTTAGTTTTAAAGGCGCTGATCGTACACTTTAATGCGCTGCTTTGGTGTTCCGAAACAATCCGTATTTTATTTGCTGCAATGTTTTGGGCACGGTAAATGTTGATACACTGATACAGCTTTGCAAACAGTCATAAACAGATCATTTACTCATTTAAATCTCTCGGCTGGGAGGAAAACTTTTCTCGAGCCCCCGGGCCCCTCAGCTAAAGGAAATCTTGAATGTATATTGTCATTTTGTTTCGTGACGGAAAAAAAACTTTTCATTCGGCAAGATGAAACTTTTCCCATTTTCCAGCGGTGTTGTGTCTCGTCCAAATATCGATCTCGGTGCTCGGGAAAAATGGTTCCGCGCACTTTTCTACGTTATTGTGTGACAAAAGTGACTGCAAGTGAGAGAGATAGTAGTAAACGGAGAGGGAGGAACAACGATCGTCGTAATCATTACCGCCATTGCCAAGTTTTCCGCTTTAAGTTTCTTCCCGTTGGCTTCAAATATTCAAACCAAATTCTCTATTTGCGCACACATCGACGGGATGGGGAACCGAAGTGGAAGGATGCTTCCACCATCGAGATTTTGGCTGGGGTGGAACATATGCTCGTCCTAAATTGAGTTAAACGAGAAAAACACTTAGCACGTAAACTGTACCAGATTTCGACTCCACAAAATCGGCTTTAGTCGCTTGCCCATTCTCCACCGCAGCGCTAGTCCAAAAGACATAAAGTCAAACCCTTACTCCGTAACGCGTCGGTCCCGCCACCCTGTGCCGTATGCGTTCGATCCCACAAATCCCCCTGGGTGGCTGGGTTTGGGAAATTCTGTGAGCTTCCTTTTTCGGTTGCCTGCCAGCAAAAGGAGAAGGTAGAAGAAAAAAGCAAACACACCGAGAGTGCCGAAAACAAACGACCAACGGTGGCAAAGATTTCCCTTATTTCCGACCGAAACCCAGCACCGGGCGGCGCCCGTTGTCGTCAAGGGTGGAAAATAATATAATTTGCGTCAGCTGGCAGCTCACTTAGAGGATCGTTCGACGCGTCCATGGCGGGAAAGTTGAGTTGTCGATGAAATTGGCATCGTGTTCGTGTCGTGGTGCCGGGCACATGAGGAACGAACGAGAAACCTCTCGAAGGGGTCCCGTGCGAGGAAAATTCAGGGGGGGGGAAACACACAGCTCGTTAGCAGTGCGAACATGTTCATACGCCGGATGTGATTTTCTACCGCCTTTGCCTTTCTGCAACCCCAGCGCGGCACGTTAAATACCGTGCCCTAGAGTTGCTTCTTAAGCCCCGGCGACTGTGGGTGTGGATTTTTTGGGTCCAAGAAGTGAGCAATTTTTCGACCTTTTCGGTAGCCCCTTTCGCTTCGAATCGGTCCGTGCCAGACGGACTCAATTTCGGACGAAGCCATTATGTGGTCATCGGGTTTCGTCGCTAGATGTGTTTATAATTTCATGTGCCCGCGCACACTGTGCAAAAACCAGAACAGCACCAAGCATCACGTCTAAGGACACATGTAACACATTTCCGTACGACGTCCGGAAAAACGTCCGCAAAGCCTACCAGGACCAACGGAAACGCTAGGCACCCAACATGGAAGGTACACACCATCAGCGAAAACTGCCAGCTTCGAAGATGATGATGGTCGGTTTTCCTGCTCTTCCCCGCGTTTCCTTCGCCTTTGTGTGTGAAAATCGATCTCGACCGTCCCTCGTCGGTTGTCACTTGCAGACGTTCATAATCATAAACGAGCGCATAAGAATCATTGAATCCATATTTACCCCCAAACCCCACGAAGGCCGAAATCTCCTTGCGCCCAAAGCAAATTGTTTGGCGTGAAGTGAAAAAGAAAGCAAACCAAAAGCCAGCCAGTCCAACATCATCACCTTTTTCCAGCGTTGGGATGAAAATCAAAGCGATATAAATTAGCTTTTCGCCAGCCTCCGACCGCTCCGTGCTCGGTGTGACACTTTTGATGGGTTTTTGGGCAAAGAAATTAATGCTACACCGAGACGGGTGCGGCGTTTGAGCGGGATGCTTGGAGGTGGAACTAAGTGTGGTATAAATTATCGGTAGCACATAATCAATTTCCTGAGTGCCTGAGCCAGCGCGTTGGTGGCTTGTTTAGCTTGGATGGACGTGGCTTTGGTGGAGTGGTGGATGGATTTCCAAAAGCACAGTTTGTTCGATCGCTGGTCGCAGCAGAGAAAATCGTTTGTTGATGGACTAGTAAGTGATGGATATGAATTTTTATCGATTGGCGAACATTATTATAAGAACCGTACGGTATGATTTAATAGTGTTTTTCCGTCAGAGACATCATAAGCAGTTTAAATACTTCACTCTATTGCTCGTCTACGCTTGATTATTTTTATAACAAACATCCAAGAAGAAAAAAAGTTATTGAAAAAATTCTACGAAGTTGCTCTAGCATTATACATACTGTCACTTTTTTTGTATTTGAGATGAATTTGAAGAACTCTTCAGTAAATTAATAATTATGTTTCACTAATCATACGATACATTAATTGAGGTTAAGGCTATTGAAGGCCTTAAGGTTAAAGGCCTTCAAGGCAGTAATTGTAACTTATTCATTCCGAATTGATATTTTTCAAGACAGGTGTTTCATGTGAATATTTTTTCATGAATCTCTACAACTGGATTGGGTATTCTTTATTTTAATAGATGATCAGTTCTGCGTATGAGCGAACGCATCTCCATATAAGATTTGATATTGTTTCTATTGCCTTAAGATCATCGTTGCACTTACTACCAGAAGCACTGTTCATATAAGTACATTATAAGTTTTAAATGAAACACTAACTTAAGACTAAAAATTATTTTTATCTTTGAAACATATGTGACCTTCTAATTAATTAAAAACATATATACTATAGCTACATAGCGGAGGAAAACTATTGTTTTTATTTCATTTGAAACCTTTTTCAACCCCCTTTATGTCTAAAAGAACCCTTTTTATCTAAAAGATTTATATTCGAAGTCCATAAAATAACTTGAAATATTTAGTTATTAGGGAGATTTTAAAGAATATTAAATCAATCATTAATTACAATTTGAAAAATATTTCAGAAAAGCTGATAAAAGTTACTCTCTCAGCAGAATATTTATTGCAATGTAACAATTCAAACAATTATGAATGCTGTAAGCGAGAATTACGTCAACCATCCATTCCGGATGACGTTGATTGTATCCTGTTTGTTTCCAACATTCCCGCGTCCCCGGTAGCCTCCCAATGCCCGCCCCAACAGCAAAGTATTCTGCTCATAATGTTGAACCTCCGGCCTCCACCTCTGATTTCCATTGTCGCATCGGTGCATTTTCCATGCGCAACACATTTGAGGAAATGAGTAAGAACCGATAAAAATCAAACGAACCAATCAAACCAATACCACCAATTGACGTTTCGCCAATTGTCGGCATCCCACAAAACGTTGACCGGTTGGTCAAAACCACACCACACTCAACTGATTATCGACTGCAGTGCAGTGCGCTGTGTTCATCTATTTGTATAAATGAGGTGTTAATTGCATATAAATTATTCTCGTCCGTACCGGAGTCCGGAGAACTCGGAGTGCGTTCTGCCGATGCAGGGGTGACAGAAAAAAAACCGCTGGAGAACAACTGGAAGCTTGTCCACCAATGGGCCGCATGGATGATAAACTGCTTCATTGTTCCCGTGCAACGTCCCCGGACGAATGTCCGAAGCGGTCACCAGTACCTCAAGCAGTAGTGCATCGATAAATGAGCAACGTTGGACATAATTGAAATTGTGATGCAACCGGTGGTAGTGGCCCCCAGTCGCATGCAGCCCGATGCAGACGCATCGGGATTCCCTCGTTGGTGCGTACTCCGAGCGTGAACGTTGCAAGACCAGACGGTAGTGCGCCGGTATGTGCTTGGGCTGCTTGTTCATCAGCTACGCTTACACGCGTATCTGACGGTGATGCCACTGCTGCTCACTGGGATGGGATAAGCAAAGGTGCATCCTTTACCGTATCCACATACGTGACCACAGACGCCACGTCCACGACGGACGGGAAATGAAATCAGATCATAATAATTACGCCACACCAATCGGATAATGCGTTCGATCGACCCACCCGTCGGGTCTGATAATTTCCACAGCACATGTGGATGCACTTCGGGACAAAAGAGATATCCTCATGCCACGCTTGCTATAATCACTGGCGTTCTAGTTGGAGCCGACCGTGGCTCTATCCATGGATACAGGACAATGAGGAAACCACTGGTACGGGAAATGCGTCTTTTTCAGGCACATCCGGTGGAAAATCAAACTAGTGGCTGATGATGATCGTGCTCTGCGAGAAACAATCTGCTTTTTGTGTTAAACACTGTGTAGCATCACGGCTCAGTACATGTGTTCAAGGTGAGGGAAAGAATTAAAGAGAGATATTTCATTTTGTGGGTTGAAGGTCATGCTTTAATTTTCATGAATTCTCATGAATTAGGACTTGACATTATTAATCTAGTACAGAATTAATTGAAAGTATTAAGGTATTGTAACATTATAGATGATCAGTCATGAAACTCCCTCAATCAAAGCACTCTTGAGCTAGAGAACCCTTAAGACTTTAGCTTCCAATAATTTGGAGATTGGAAAGTTCAGATATTCATTTAGGCAACACTGTCTATCAATGATCAATCACTTATCAAACGGATATTCCACATACAACATCATGCCACTACGTTTCCCAGGCACAGCCCGTAACAACTTACCATTCCTAACTTTAACGCAATCCTTTTTGTCGCCCAGAATTGCGGACACACTAAACTTGAGCACGGGTTTGCTGCTTTCCTTCAGGATTGTCTGCTTCCCCGGAATGACGTACTCCCCGAACCCGCACTTTTCGCACCGAAACTCGTACTCACTGCCACCGTCAGCGTCCGGTACACTTTCCTCCTTACTGCTGCCATTGTTGTTGTTATGCTCCCCCTCCGAACTCCGCCTATCTCCGGCTCTCGCTGGACTGGCCCGGCTGCCAGGGTTCAGTTCCGCCTGACAGTGGCCACACTTGGCACAGCAGTAATCCATCTGCACCAGCGAAACGCCACCATCGTCCGGATGGGGTCGGAATGTGGCCGGTCTCCTCACAATCGAGCCACCATTGATGGACGGAGGTCCCGCCGGTACCTCGTCGTCCGAGTACGACGACGAATGGTGATTGTGATGATGCTGGGAAAGCAAATGGTGATGATGGTGATGCAGATGCAGCTGATGATCACCCGATGGGTGATGCAGATGGCTATGGTGATGGTGCAGGCTGTGGAAACTTTTCGGCGAGTCGCACAGGCTGCTGGAGTCTTTGGGCTCGTCAAACTCGTCACTGTCCGAGATGGAAGCTAGCGAACCAGCGTCCCCGTTGGAGGCACCGGGTGGAACTCCGACCGGACTTGAACCTTCCGTACAGCGGGTCACTTGTTCGGTCGGGGAGTCCTTATCCTGCAGGATACTGTCCACCATGAATGCTGTCGACATAGCAGCGGACATGATCACTCGTGTCACTTCAAGGCCTACTGCTCACAACAACACAGAACTGCACGTATCAATTCACCATGGAAATTGTATTATTCTCTCTTTTCGCACTCGCTTGAGGACTTTTTTGCACTTTATTTTTCTTTGCTCTTAAACATCATAAAATTGCACATTTTTTCTTTAAAAGGAAACACAATCACCTCCACAATGCTGGCAAAACGTTCACCCACGAACGGATTGTTTTTCCACCAAAGATTAATCACCATCTATTTGTAAGAACTGCGTTTCTACGTTTCGCGTAATTGTACAGCGCACCGAACGGGACGACTCCACGCTAGCGAATGGTTTGTGTAACAACCATATCCTATAGGCCACACCGGTTGCATTTCGTTTCCAATTCGACCAAGGTGCCTACAGACCGTCGATGACGACGGCAATGATGATGACGCCGTGCGCTTCGAGGACGAAAAGGACGCCTCAATTCATATTCATCACCCTTGTGAAGCAGTCGTCCTGCGAACGTTATGCACAATCTCTCACCCTACCATTATCCTTATTCGTTCTTCAAGCCCATCAGGCATCATCATCATCGTCATCAGAATTCATTCGTTCAATCCCCACCTCCTTTTCCATATGCAGGCTGTGGAGGGATGAAAAGGACGACTGATCGTTGGAACAAGGGCGAAAAATCGATCTCTCTCGCATCCGTCGAATATCCTGGCGTTATGTATGTACATAAAGGTGCGCTGGAGGAACGAAAATGGGCGGAGCCTTGCTATCACCGCACAGCATCCTTTGCTCGTAAGGATTTCATTTTTATTTTCTACACACTCCTGCCGAAGGAAGATGATGACTCCCCGCAATTTTCCACCAGAGTAAACAAACGAGAAAAAAACCCCTTCCCAGAAGGACTTCATTCTGCTATGGTTGATCGGCATTTGCCGGCTGTTTTCCTTGCGCTTTCCACCAGCCGGATTATGTGCGCCGAGCAATTCCTCCACAAAAACAGGAGCCCGTGCAGCATACAAACATTGTCAAATGGAAGCAAACGCGCGTGAAGGAACCTTTCGTCTCCACCGTAAGCGGCGCCATCTTTGTTTCCCTCGTACGGGGTCGGTGCGTTTTATTTACCCCCTGGTCTTATTACCTTCTGGTTGTGTTACGGAGGGCAGGGGAGTTCCATCCTTATCTGGAGGAATTTTTCCACAAAAATAGCGTGTTCCTTTTTGCCAGTTCTTTTTTTCTGTTTTGCTGTTTTGTCGGTTTTGTCCCTACGACGAGCTGCACGAAATGGAATCGGGATGAAATATAGTGCGAAACCTACACACGACCGCACAACATGCGCCACGGACTGCCTTTTGGGGATGGGGTTGCCATCGATATTGGGAGCCATTTTTTGCCACCCTGCGACTCGCCCTCTTCGCTTCGCGCATATGCACGCCTTAATGTACTTAGAATTCATCCTTTCGGCGCTTTGTGGTAGCAGATACTTGGAGAAAAAGAGAAATGGCGTCACACTTCCGCGCGCACTCGCCATTTTCTCTCCACCGCATTCGATTGTCATCCACTTCAGCGCTCTGGTGGAGCCCACTTGAGCACGTTTCGGGATAGGGTTTTGCATAATCTCATTTAACTTTATCCGCCCGAGATAGGATCACTGCACGTGCCGTCTCTTTCACGTCCCGTTTTTCCTCTCGCTTCTTCGCACGCACATACACAGCATGCTTTTTTGCTGCATCCCCAGCGGAACTTCTGCTTTGCTGGTACGGTTTTAATACATAGAATAGAAATATGTCTATTATTTTTATCTCGCAAAAAACATACCATCATGCATGTGTTGGGGGCGAGCCCCGAAGGGGAAACATTGGATGTTGGTGATTGAAAAATATCGTAATCTCATCCACGTTATCACAGTTGTTGTCAGCATTTATCGAGGATTGAGTGTCCTACCGGTTGTCATGATGTTTTATTGCCCTAAGCTATGCGCGTGTCTGTGTGTATGTGGCCCACATTTTGAATATTCCACTTGAGGCCGAACAATGCACGGTGAAGAGAATAATAATATGAATTTTATGTATTATTTCTGCCCGAGTACGTATATCATGTGACGCATGTGATTGTAGGACGGGTTGGTTCGGTTAGGGATGAAATAATAATACCCAATCATCGACATATAATGGACGGTAAGGGTTTAGAGTGTTTCGACGATGTGTGATGGTATTATTGACCGCCATTCCCACAAATAACATCAAAATGAACAGCCGGATGTTGGGGTTTACAATGTTAGCCTATGAAGTCATGATGAAATCTGTTCTTTCCATTCTTTACTTAGCCAAAGTTTTTAAGTGTAAAGCTCAGAATTTAGTATAATAAATCTCTTAATATAAAATTTAAAAAGACAGGACAATATTCATGTGTAAAACATTCGATTACCCCAAAAATCTGTGACTCACTCTATCAGCAAACAAATCGGGGTTTTAATGGCTCTCAAGCTCTCTTTTCCCTGTTAATTCTGTCATCCTTTTTTAAATCATAAATAAATCCCGCTAAAGGATACACGATAAGTCGTCCAATTGAGAAGCATATTGAATAGATATGTGTTTATTTTGCCCCAAACCCAGAACAAAGCAAATGGACAACAGTTCTTTTTTCCATAGCGGAAACTTCGGAATACCATGTTACTTTCTCCATCCGTAGCCGTTCAGGTTCTTCCCGATTTTCCAGCTACCGACTCGCGCGCCCACCCCACAAAAGGACACGAGAGAAAAAGGAAAATCGGAAAGTATACCAGCTTCCGGCCTGCCCGCCCAAAAGCTCGTCAACCTATTATTATTGCCATCGTCATCGTACCCGACGACGTTATTATTATTTCAACTTTTGTAATAATAATATATTTTATCATCCCTCTTAAATAGCAATAAAAATGAAAATTTTATTAAAAGATGTCTAAACCAGATGTCGCCGTATAATCTTTCGCCGTTTCGGTTCCGTTCCCGTTTCGCATTTCGGTTACTGCTGCACGGTTCGGTATCATGGTGCCGTATGCTTGGCTCTTTCGATACACAGTGAGGTTGATGGGAAATTGGTTGGTGGGCCGGTGGAATTCACGGAATCGCAGCGAAACGATCTGACTGATGGCATTAAGAGAAAATTGAGCTTCCCAGCTCCGGATGGAGAAGTTACTTTTACTGTAGTAAAGGAACGAATGGGAAAAATTCACCCACACACACACGCAACGCTCCGGTTTATTCTCGCTTCTGCTTGCCACTGTATTAGTGCTGCTGTTGAGTTACTGTGTGCGAGCTGCTTGGAAAATTGTGGCACCGTATTTTCCACATACTTTGACATGCAAGTAAGCGAGCGAGAAGAAAAAAATTCTATTCAAAATTTTCCAACAGCAAATTTATATACCTGGTGAAAAACAAACCTCCCCCTTTTTTGTCCTACCACCCCATTACTCCACTGTGTGTCATTCGCTTTTCCACCCATGCTACGAGAACTCACTGTCACTCGAGTATGGTGATGAAGAACAGCATAATTTAATTTCACTTTCGCGATTCTTTTCCGAGCACTTGCTTTCGCTATGGTAGCCCACCCTCCAAGGGGAGTAGCATGGATGTCGGGGGGGGGAAAAAAACTCCTGTCAGGTTGGGTTTTTATGTTTTTTTTTTTTTTGCATCAAAAGTTCCGGTGCCGTGTTTTAATAGAATTTCTTTCATCCACTCATGCGAAGACGCACGGTTGCGAAATGAAAAGCGCCTCGAGTGTTCGCCAAACCGGGTACGGGTTGGCAAACGGTGAAATTATGTGTAGCGCGGAAAGGCTTTGGCAGAACCATAAAACGAGATGCCTTTCAGCGCTTTTTTTCACCCCGCTGACGTATCGAGGAAGAAATTAATTGTCCCATAAAAAGAAACTTCATAAAAGTGAGACATTCGTTTTTTGCGCAACGTTCTTATGTACAATCTATGCCCGGTCGTGTTCCTGATAGATGGAATGATTTATTTTTCATCCATTAAACTTGTAGTTACGTTACTTTGTGCTTGTAGAAACAAATATATGAGGACTGATTGGTTTCTTCAAAGATTGGTTGCCTGAGTATAACTGAGGCAGTCCAGAGACTCTTTTATTTTCTTACTCATTTTAAGACTTTATAATGTACTAACATTCAATTTCATCGTCTAAATGACAGGAAGATTGTCCATGTATTCTAATGGATTATTATTTAGCTAAGGTAAGTTTTAATTAATACAGTTTTCTGCATGTCTGTTGAATAAAGTCCTGTCTCCTCATAGTCCTAACATCAGTATAGAATTTGTCACAAGATGCTTCGTACCTCAATTGTCAATTGGCAGTAGCTGCTAACAAACAGATACATAAATTCAATAATTAATTACCAAATCTGCACATCATCACTAATTTGACGACCGTTACATCATCAATCTCATTACTTTACGTGCATTATTTGCAACAACTGCTGCAGGATGCAGTTTCCCCTTAAAAATCTATTGTTACCAACAATCAGGCAAAAACCTTTCTCGCTATAGTGAAAATTACTCATGCCGCTTGAACCGAAATCCAGCGGATCATTTCGGTTTTTGGGTTAAAATGTTTGCTTTCCAATTGTCGATGATCGATGGCCGAAATGGCAGGGAGGAACACACAATATTTGCCACAGTCGAGAAAGCCCATTTTATTGTCCACTGCAAATCGTGTCGATTTGGTTTTCATCACTTCATTCCAAGAAGAAACTCAACCCACGTCATCCATCCCATCTCCAGACCGTCCACAGATTGGGAAATTGGTCACAAAACAGGAGAAATATTTAAGGGGCGTCCATATGCGGAGTCACCCACCCCACCCGACAATGCCGGCCCGGCCGTTCTGTTTTCCCTGCTCGAGGCAGACATCGGATCTGGCGTCGGGCGTCAAAAATGATGGATGCCCGATCCCAACCGACGAAGAAAACAATACCCGTTACGGTATTGAATGGAAATTGATCGTCCGAAAATTTGCATTTAATTAGCGTTTTACGTGAGCGTGAGCAAAGCACGAAGAAAGCGAGAAAGATAGAGCGAGAGCTGTCCCTGACGGACTGCCAAAGGTGGTGGCCGGTCTCGAGGACATCGCGGCGCATCGTGCACAAAACCATCACAGAAAAGTGCTTAGGATGGTAATTATTCTTCGAGAAGAACGTTCCGAAACTCCCAGCATGCGGCGGTGGTACGCAAATGAATCTTAATTTAGTGTTGCGGTTGTGGAAGTTTTGCCCTGGAAAGGCTTTTTGGCAGCATTCGGCAGCGATTGACAGCTTGCCGTTAATGACGCATTTTCTTGCAATCGGGTGGCAGACGGCGGGCAAAGGATGTTCGGGATGCGTTCTGCTGTCCCTTTTCGCAAAAGCTAATTATCTTCACCTACAAAAGCCCATCGGAAATTGATCATTAGCTCCAATTACCGAAGGCCAATGGGAGAAAAACGGATATTTTTTTTAATAAAACTCATTCATACATGCTAGCATAATTCGTTTCATAACTCTTCATTTGATTCCAGTCGAGCGAGTCCACCCTTTGTGCGTTCTGCCTCGACTCACACCTCGAGTTACTCCCTTTGTCCGTGGAACGTAACATCGAAGGGATGAAAAGGACGATTCCACCAAGAACCGTGGTACAATTGGCTCGATCTATTAGCTCCCTCTAAATGGCTGTGTAACAGATGCTTTTTCGTCTCGGTGCGGTGATGCGGTGTCTGAGCCACAAGTCCCCTAGTTCCCGTAGTACCTCGTAAACGCTGTGCACCGAATGTTGGTGTAATTCTAGCGCTACGGCAAAAGTCACCGAATCGGGGAGAGTTTATATCCTCTCCGCACACACACACACACACACGCTAGAAAATTGGCACGATGTCGAGAAGAGTGTTGATTATGATCACCACCCGGGTTCACTGTCAGGGTCGCTGGAAGATAGCTGCAATGGGACGGAAATCATCAAAGAAAAACAGTCCCTTACCCTTATGGACTCGTGAGGCATACGACACACCAGACATGCCGTTGTTGGCCGTGTGTGAGTTGGCACATTGTGTGTGTGTTTGTGGTGTTCCTTATGCATCGAGATTTAGCACATACACGGGTTATTTCTTTTTTCATTACAGTTCACTGTAGGCGATGTGACCTGTGTTGTAACACATCTATAAGAAATGTCCAACGCAAATTTACACCCAACTGCGAGTAAACTATCACGGCACGGTAGCGGCAATATTTTCTAAGAAATAATTACAAGTTTGCTCTCGCATTGTTTCGATGTAATCCTTCGCAGGAAAGAGGGACACTTGTGAGAAGTGACTTCCACCACAGATATTTCGATTGATCGATCCACCCCTGATCGAGAAGGTGTGGATCAGTGAAGCTAGAATGATGTTTCATAAGAAGTGCTAAGTGGCACGGTAAATAAGGCTTCAGAGCAGCTCGGTGGCACCTGCGCTAGAGGGGGAATGATATCGGGCTATGAATATTTCAGTACGAAAATAGCAACAGTGGATCGTAAAGACATATTTATGGTACTCAGCTTACGATTAGTAACGAATGTGCTCGATGTTGCTGTCCCGATCGTCCCGGTTTATTCCATGAAGGGTATTACATTTAATTATTCTTCAAAGCAAAACGTAATCAAAAACAAACAATTTCATCGAAATATATCAATACACTTTCCCTCCTTCTCTCTGGTTTAAGTTAAAACCAAATTTTTGACGCTGGAAAATGAATAAAACGAGTGACAAACGAAATGGAAAGTCGATTAAACAAAATGAAAATTAAAGCCCAATGGCTGTAAAAACACGAGCACAAAAGCGTACAAAAGCCAACAGCAAACAATTTTCGGCAGTATTAACTGAACTGTTAAATTGAACCGCATATGCAGCCATATTTCAGTGCACTCATTTGTCCTTTGTCCAAAGGCAAAAAAAAACAAATCAACGCACACTTGAACTGAAACCAAAAACTGCACTGAAAGTGGCCACTGTAGTCAAATAAAAAAAATCATTTTAACATTTGCACAGGTGAGGCACAAATATGAACACCGCAAAACGGCGCCCAATCCAATCGATGGACTGCCGAAAAATAGTACCTTAAATGGTAACGCTCCACTGCACATTTTCCAGACTGTAGTGAGGATGGAAAACCTGGTGAGTGGGGGGAAAAAACGGGGCATAAAAACCCGTTTCACAAACCATTGGCCACCTGACAAATTTTCAGCTGGCAAATGATCGGTTTGAAATGAAAATTCAATACCCCCAGAACCGTTTGCGAAAATGGAGCAAATAAACACCGGACTCTTTTTCCATGCATCTCTGTGTGCGGGACAATGGAAAATGAATTTATCACGTGGAAAAAAGTATAGTTAAAAAAAATACAATTTTTAAATATCATGTTTTTCCTTTTTTTAACTTTCCTCTTCTCCTTTGTGGAGCACTTACATTATCGGAGCACTTAACGATTTTGTTTTGCCACAAAAACATATAAAACTCAATGTGGTGCATCAGCAAGAAAAAAAGAACCACACCCCGGATGTTCATATTCCTGAACGATAGACACTTTTACATACCGATCGTTGTTATCTTTTCGACCATAGCACGATGAAACGCTTGTTTGGATAATGATTCTCCTACAAATGGTAAATGTTACCGTAGTAGGCCTACTCTATTGCAATCTGCATTCGACCAGAGAGCACACACACGAAAAGATGCCGGAACACGTGCATGAAAATGTGGGTTCACCTTTGTGCAGCCGGATTCCTTCGGTCCAGCACTCGGAACGGATGATGCCACCCGTTCCCAGCCACAATGTGGGGTAGTTTGTGGTTTTTCGGCATGGTGCGATTTTACTGCATCGCAAAAGAAAACAAAACTGCATCGAAAATTGCAACGTGAGGTTGTGTGGTTGGTTCGCTTTTTGTGGAGTATTGCTGAACAATGCTGTTATTTCGTTTTTTTTTTTTGTTGAAATTTAACTGGTGTTGGTCGATTTTATTTGTGAGAATTGCATATTATAAGCGAATTTCGAACGAAATCCATTCTCTGAGGTATATGAGAGTAACAGTATCATATCGGTTGTACACAATCCCAGTTTTGACCACAGTTCTTTTGTGTGGGATTTGTTAATTGGGCTTCAAACACATTAACACTTGATCCTCTTGTAAGTATCTGGTATGAAAGAATGTCGTAAACCGGTAATGTCTATGACATCATACCAGATTTTAAATGGACTTACAGAAGATGGTCCCCGAAATTTTCACCACCGAGTCGTGGATTGTGTTCTCTAGCACTAGGATTAAGGGAGTCTGCTGTCCATCTTACAAGTCTGGTACGTCTGGCAATAATTGAAGATTGAAGTTGAAGAAGATGTGCAAGCAATGGAACTCCAAGAGTCCTCCAAAAATCCGATTTCAATGAATGGGACTAGTCGATCTTTTAGTTTTAGGGAGAATATCTGGAAGACAATATTCACCACCGTAATACTCTTGATATCAATGTTAGGTGAAAATAATATCCTTTTGTGAAGTCTCTAACTGCTCGCTGATTAAATGCATTTTGCATATTATATTTTTAATTATTTCGCGCTCGGAGCCAACAAATACTTGAACTGTTCCTACTATGTAGCAATCATAAGTGATTGATAAACATCCGCCAAATATTCATCAATGTGAATTCCTCCATTTTCTTCTCAGCTTCAAACTCCGCACCTGGTCGATCCAATCTAACTACACGACGGAAATGATCCTGTCACACACAAATGGCAACAAATCGCATCAATTGTCATCAGAAATTAAAAATCGTTTGATTTCCCGTACTCACCCTCGATAAACACCGTGTGCTGTCTTGGACACATTTTTGTGTGTCCACGGTTCCTAAGCATGCCAAGCAAGCCCTTGCCTGCGAGAACACATGAAAATCTGTGTCATTTATTCCAATATGTCTCTCCGACCGCCGCATCCTCCTCGCCGTCCAACTGTCATGATGACATCGTTCAACATAAACGTCAGTAACAGTTCTCTCCACCCATCCCACCAAGCGTCGTCCGTCCACTGCAGGCCGTATTATTTTCTTACTCTTACCCGCATCTACCCACACTGCCGGTCGGTCACAGTTTGAAGTGAAATCGAAAGTGTGACGCTTGCAAATGACATTTCAGCATCCGGCAGCGGCTGGACGTGGAATAGGGAGTTAGGGTGCAAGAAAGGATATTGCACCAACTGATGTGGCACACGTCGCCGTACCGAGTGTCTCGTTTGAAGATCGGTCTTTCTGGGGAAGATTATATGTTCAAAAAAAAAACGATAATAATAAAATGGGAAACCTGTACACCGAACCGTATTAACAGGATCAAACGTACAAGCGGGCTGAAGTAGATGCCACACTGTGCCGCAGCCGAAATGTCTCATCCATTCTGGATTTTATTGGTCCGTTACCACACCACGTGCTTCGGTTTGGTCTGAATCCCGTTCGCCTGTTCGATGGCGATACTGCAATGAATTATACCCTGACTAATAAAGCATAATGAAGCGTAATATTGCGCGCAGCGATGAGCATCCCGACGATCGACATTAGTGATGCAGCTTTGACAATTCTGCACGGAGTTTCAGACACATTTGTGTCCAATTATCATGGCCGTTGTAGCCTGGGGTGGTTGAAACAATTAGGCAGCAATAAAATATGATACAATTATCTGCTGACTCGCTGGCAGTTATCAACGAACTCTCTACTCCTTTATCGAATTTTTGAGAAGAATGTTGTTTTGAGCATTTATTTTAAATAGTACCTTAACTAAACACTTTAATCTACAAGAGTTCTTGAAATAACAAATCAGAAATTCAGGATGCTAATACCAAACAATTCACACCCTTCGTGGTATATGGACAAACGGTTCAACAGCCACACTTCCCTCCTTTAAAACAGATCCTTCCGCAAATCCGTTCAGCTCATACGAGCTCAATATAAACAAATCAGTTATGGTCACGTGTCAATTGCACGGGAAAAGTCACAGCACCACGGATCCGGTTCTCGTTTGGCCCCCTTTTAAATTCAGCAGTCATCCGACATCCATCCCGCTACCCGTAACTAGACCGAATGATGATGAAAAAACCCTTATCTTTTATGCTGCTTTATCATTTATCCTAACCATTCTCGCACTGCGGGCACTGAGATCCCGCTGGCTCATCTGCCTTGAAGGGTGTCAGCGTGGCCAACGGTTTACACGTCCGGAAAGACACGGCGAATAATTTTCCATCCAAGGTTTCATATTTGATAAAGCCAAAAACATAATCTCCGGCCCCGATTGCTGTCCGTCCCGCTCGCACGACGCACAAAATTAGTTCCGGTGTGGTATCAGGTTTTTTGCGTCAAAATTAATTAATTTTGACTCGTTCAGATTGACCACGACGATTGGGAAAGGGTTGGGGAAAAGAAGGGGTTTGTGGGAGCGAAAAGCATCCTCCCGGCATCTAATTGCCACCGTAACATTATTATTAAGCGCCACGGCCTGGCCCAGCACGAGAGTTTTCGGTGTGGGTTTTTAATAAAAGTCAAGATCAACTTTTCGGCACTCTTCCTGAGATAAAGGATACATGGGGCGGTTTTTTGTGTGTCTCTTTTCTTAATCTCCAATAGTGCACCCTTTCCAGCTCAGAAAAACTTCTCGGTGTGTAAAGGTTAAAGCAAGCATTTGGTGGGGTTGATTTGGGAACTAATTTCCAAAAGCCCGCACCGGGTATGGGATCGATATCGAACGAAAAAAGGAATTGTCCTGCCGTACGAAGGAATGATCGAAGAAGGGAAAGAAAACAGCACCGATCTGTAAAGTCAAACCATTAAACGGTCCCGGGGCTTTTTTCCTAGGACTGGCATGTTTGCAAAACGGGTATCCCTTTCAGGATTCAACCTGAACGCTTCTCTTCTCCGTGCCCCTGGTCCGTATTCATCACCCCTTCTCTATACCACTCCATCCGGAACATGTCAAATATGTTGTTTGTCCATCTGTGGGCTCATCAAACGTCAACTGCAGTTCGGGTTATGTATTTTTTTTCGCCCTGCTTTGCGTCGGAGAATTCATTCAAAGCGAATCTCATATTTTGGTGCCGAATTTCTCCGTTGGCCGTGTGCTCTTCCAGCGCGAACCACAAACACCGTGCCAAACGAACCTTTCGTTCCCGAACGCAAACACAGACGGTTTCAATTAGCATAAATCTCCATCGAATAGAGCGATGTTTTGATTTTATTTGATTTTCCATGAATTTTCCATGAATTCGTTCGCGCGACCAGCATCGTGTTTGCATTGGGCGACAAAAAAAAGGGTAACTAGTGGAAAATTAATACAAAAGATACACGTACAGACGCGGCCGAACACTGGAATGTAACCGTGCTCAATATATCGGGCGGCATTTCCATAACAACTGGCCCATCAAACCCCGGGCGAACCCCTAATGTGCTGGAACCCCGGATAATTACAAGCATAACTACCCTTAATTTGTTGTCACTTTCGGTGTGCCCTGTAAATGTGGCATGTTTGCGATGCACCTTTCGCTGGAAGTCTCCCGGGACTTTTGCGACGTGTAGTGGATGTAGCTGCGAGTTCGATTCACTAAGCCAACTAACCCTTGATACCCCTTTTGAAGGCACGTTTTGGCGTTATTAGTTAAAAAAAACCCGTATGTAAACACATTGTGTCATTTTTTAATGAGCCAGAGCCTGATTCCCTCTTGGAAGCAGCTTTCGGGAAGGTAAAGTTAATGTTTTGTTGACACATGAAAGCCGTCGTGAGCATTTGGGCGGAAGGCAAGCATCGAAATATCCATAATTCATGGCGAACAATGAACAAACGAGTTGTCAGAACACGCCAAGGACACGATGCTGCGTTGTAATTGACATCCGGAATCATTTGTAATCGGTTGCAAGATTACGTGTACGGTGGTGTTTACCTACTGTTCGGATTTGTAATTTCGAGTGATGAACTCAACCGGACATTCGGGCAGATTGTAATTCGTTGGGTAAATACACGCACACACGAAGGAAGCTACAGTTCGCATCGAGTAGGTGAGAGACCATCGCTGTTGTTGATAAAGCCTGTATCGAAGTGCGTCTTCACAGTCTTCAAGTGAGACGCGAAACGATTCTAGCAACAGATGATCATAAAAAATGACTGTAATATCATCTGCACACGAACTGGAGCAGGCGCGAGTGTTGCCGCCACTAATTCCACTGGTTAGAACATTGCCCACGTCAATTTCCGCTTATCCATCAGCGCGATTCCGCATTCACAAGCATAGAATTTATGAATGGTAGGTGCGTCTAGGTGCATTCAATCACATCTCGATCCGATCGGCGATACCGCTCGCTCTACAAATCGAGAATCATTGGAGTAGTAATTAGAAGCATGCACAGCACAGCGAACGATCTAAAACCCTCTCAATTAGATCGGCTCCTGCTTCCGGCTGGAGTGAGAACTCATCCAGCCCACCGTCCACAATACACACTGCACGTGCAAATAGTGCATCGTTTCGTGGTTTTCACAAAGGTTTCTCAGTCCGGGAAATTGATTTACCTACCCGGGTGCAAATGTACCGAACGCTCAATAAACTCGTGCTAATGTGAACTCACTGTCACCGTGCTTCATCAATTTATGTGTCCTACCGTACACGCCCTTGCGCAATATGTTTTTTTTTGCGATTCCGATATTGCAAAAACTGTGTTAGGGGCTGGATTGGCACATTTTATTGATTCCCATTGCAAAACACTAATGTTCACACAAAATGTGACAAATGTGATGGCTTGCGTATAATGTTGTTTTTTTTTTCAATGTTGTTTTGTATTTCTGAACCGATCCCTGGAGGTGAAATAAATTATATTTTATGTACACTTCTTGTGCTTTTTAGTGTTGATTGTTAACAATAATGTCATAAATCTTACTTTTCAGAATTTTCTGGAATATTTTAACAGAATTTCAAACAGTTTTTAAACAGTTTAATTTTTTTATATAAATGCATTAAAACGATAAAATTAAACTGTCTCTTAAACTTTAAATAACCGTAGGAAAAATGTTTCTTGTTTCATGGGAACTATAAAATAAGTTTAAAAAAAGAAGATGAAACCTTACACAATATTGGACGTTTCTAAAATCTCCATCAGAATCAAACAAAACTACCTCTCCAATTTGCAGTTTCGATTGATAACGCCTTTGACAACACTTTACCTTAATCGAACACTTACCCTCTTACCAAACCGGAACAGCTCACAATAAATAAGAGGCTATCACTCTCACACCGCTCCAGCGCTCATGTTGCCGATTTATTAAACACATTTAACCATTTTACAAAAGCCCTCAGCGCAACAAACGCTAACAACAACCCATTATCATAATAGATGGAAACTAATTTTGCTTTATTAATTCACTCCCGAACTAACTGAACCCCCTTTCGGCTAGACCCCGGCACCGGAAAGGGCTCGCAAAAAGGTACATCACATTACACCGAATAACCTCGCACCAATCCCGAAAACCCAGTGGGACGTATGGGAAAACAGTGTTACCGGTTGCTTATTATTGAAGCTAGAGGCACTTCAACTGGCTGGCACCTACCAATTACAAAACCGGAAAACTCCGCCGTCATCAAACCCAAAACATCGGCACGACATCGGTACATGCCCCGGGACTAGCTCTTTGCTGATCGATACTGGCCGGGGAAGAGGCGAAAAAAAAGCACACCGTGATTCCCTGTGCTTGCCTGGCCCTGTTCGCATAAATGTGAAAAGTCATAAATTTAAAGTTTTACGACACTTTGAAATGAATGAAATCGAAGTTTAATTTGTCAAAATATTGTCGTTACATTCTTTTCGGCGGGCGATTAGTGTTGTCCTTGGATGGGAACGAACCGTGTGCACTTTACGGCTGCTTTGTGAGATGATGACAGGGGACAGGAAGGGGTTTCAAGGTACAAATGGACTAGATTTTTGGGAAAAAGATTTTCCTTGACGGCCTGTCTCGGAGTATCACCAACGGGGGAATGGTATGACTTTTCTTTTGAAAGTCCAACACGAGAAGTCACATATTGCATCGAGGGAAAAATAGCACCGTGAAAAAAAAAACAAACGATCTCTTACCCTTCTTACACTGTACAGCATACAGAATTTGCTCCCGAAAGGGTCATACAAACGCACAATTATTCAGCCGATGAAGCTGTCATGTACACTCGCGTGTAATTTTTCCACCTAACGTGAGAGGCAACCCGTTACGATACACAAATTTTCCTTAATGTATTTCTTACATTTTGTACTACAGAAAAGGGCTTAAAATTTGTAAAAAAAAAAGATAAAAATAAAAATTTCCAATAAATAAACTGCAATCATTGCCAGCTCGTGCGTTAATCTGCCCGTACAGACTAAAACCAATTTTCTGCCCAACCATGCGTACGAACCCGTTCCGGGGACAAAATGGAAGTTTTACCGTACATCGCCCATTTCACACCCGTTTCGCACATGGCTGCAATTTACACACCTTAAACACACGCATGTCCCCCGGCAGGTGGTCGAGTCCTCAATGCTGACCGCTTGCCCAAAATGCCCGAACGGTTACCGGGGACGAAATTTAGGCAAACGCCAAAAAGTCACCCTCCGTTGGTGAAACATCAAAGCGTTTCATCATTTGCCACGACGACAGCTCAATCCCCTGGCGGACATGTGTGTGGACCCGGACTGCTGCCGTGGACGCCTTCTTTTTCCGCACCGTACCAGCGCCAGTTTGTTCTGGCCAGTGTCGCACCCTCGCCAATGTTTCATGAACCGATAGGTATCCCTTTTTTTCGGGGGGGAAATATTTTGCTTCCAAACTGAGGTTTGCTGGTGAAAATACAACCCCAAGGCGAACCGGGACCGACTTCTCGCACCCACCGCACAGCATCAGCTGCGTGCGACATTGCGAACCCGTTTCGGGGAAAAATGCGATTCCCGGTGTATTTCTCATGCCGGGGATTCTTTTTAACCGTCAGCCATACTGCACACGTTGGTACGTTCTCGAATCATGAGGCAAAGTTTCGTACGAATCCATTATTTCACGCTCCACGATTTGAAGCGATTGCTGTTTGGTTCGTTTTTGTTCCTAGCTGGAACGGTTGAAATGGGATTAACACAACAGCATCCTGCAAAAAAAAGTCGTCCATGTGCGTGTGTGGGAGGCCCCCGCGGGAGAGTGGGGGATAGGGATGGGTGAGTTAACGAAGTCAGTAACCGGAAACGATCTAAACGGGCACGAATTGTGACGCCTGACGGCAGACCCAATTAATTCTCACTTGACAAATTTTCACCCAACACCACTCGAAACGTTTGCGCTGTTGCAGGAATGGATGCTGGGAAATGGCATTTTTCTTCGCTTCACAACATATGGAACGGGGAAGGTTCATTGTTTTATGTTTCTGTTGGTACGTGTAAAGAGCTTTCATGCTGTGTGTGTAATGTATGTATGCGCCCAGTGTTGGTGTCGCTGTTGGCAAATACTTACAATGTGCGGTAAAGGGATTGCTTGACTTCCGAATGAAGTTGAATGTTTATTTGTAAGCTTAACAGAATTTAGTTATGTTTAAGCTCGATTGTGTGTTATTACTCAGTAATATCGCTACAATAAAACCAGATACTATTGATATCAATATTAATAATTCTTTTTCTTGGATCTATTCACTTTGATTCGCCACCAAACAAGTAAACAGATCACAAAAATTGAAATAAAATCTCTGGAATAGACAACATTCATCGTGTTGATTGTGGAATTTATTTGTAACTCCAGCTCCCAAACTTTTCACGGTCAAGTGTTCCCGCGCGACAATGCCGAAAAATATCACATTACAGCTAGCCTGCCTCGGACAACCCGTCCGAAGGCGAATCAGATTTGTACCATTAGGTTTGCATGAGTAAACATAAAGCTTCCGCTTGACGATCACTGCCAAGGTAAGGTACATACGGTACTGTAAGGTTCTCCAACTCGAACCGGCTGCCGCTAGCCGGTGCTTCATGTTTGTTCGATTAATTTGGCACTGTTTTCCGTTAGTGCGCGAACGCAGCAAAAAAAAACAAACAAATTGCAAACACAAATACGTATTGCAACATAACGGCCACACGATCCGACGACCTTCCGCGCAGGTGACACACGCAAATGTGTGTTTGATTTAGCTGCGGGAAGGACACGAACGATGTGGATTTGAGGGTTTTGCGAGAAAAGGTTTGCTCAAAAGAGTCAATGCACTGTGTTTGGGCAAATTTTGTCGAAAATCGAATGAGTGTTTTAGAAATGCAAAATTATAATCACATCCGGAGCAATGGTGTATCGTTTTACATTCCTGTAAATAACACAACCGCACACGAATTGACTGCTCAATCAACATGATGCCTAACACGCTAGCTCCATTGAAGCCAATTTAGCCAACATTTGGAAAGGGCGCCTTTTTGCAGTGTGCTGAATTGTTAGTGTAGACCGGCGCATAAAGCCAAGATTGACCAAGAGCATAGTACCTGCTGTACATGGCAAGCAAAAAAGTACCATGTCCATTCATAGAAACCACAGCAAGGTGACTTCGGCAAATAATAGCAACGCGTCATCGGCCCTTCTCTTTGCTACCATATTAACCCCATTTGACCGCAAACATGTCGTCTAATCGTCTCGAAAGTGCAGCATAAAACAAAACCCTATTACCCTTGGCGGTACCCATTCCACCTTTCCTTCCAATTGCACGGGAGGTTGATCCCGTACCGGGTGCCGTCAATTGGATTGACCACGCGCGCTGTGATTAACGTACATTTTTCTTCTCTAATTATCTCGCCATGCTCAGGCGAGGTGTCCTTTTTTTCGTGCTGTTACCTTTATTTCTTCGTGTGCACTCCCATCGCAAGCATGATGTTGTGCATGTGCTTTTCTTATTATCTTTTAAGTTTTCCTTTTTTTTCATTTAGGGAACTCTTCCGTCCCTGATCCAGTTGGGACTAGACGCGGTCCACAGCAAACCACACGAACGGTATGTGTCATTGCGAAAAGCTCGCTTCTATCGCTCTAACCTCGAAAAAGTAATTGCCGCACAAAGTGTGGTGACTCCCCCGTAGGAATGGATTTCATGTTGGTTTGGGTTTGTTTTTTTTCTATGTTTCGCTTCTTCGCCGTTATTTCCCTTTCCATTTTGGACCAATTTTTCCACCTGTTGCTGCACCGGCGCACATCGGTAGGCTACTTTTCTTGCCGGCGCTAGGCGTGCGGCTTGAGCCGTTGCAGTTGGATGGTAGTTCGCAAATCAAGCAAACACACGGCAGCAAATTGCAATGAATCTTCTGGCTGCAAACGCAAAGAGCATGAGTGGTTTATGTGCATGCGTGGAGTCATGAAAAAGGAGTCATGATAGCTTACTGCTTCATCCAGCTGACGGCGGAGAGCTCATAAAAGCTCATGTTTGCGCAGGATAGGTAAAACCCACCGTTAATGCAGCTGTTTGGAGCAAGACAAAAACAAGAAGCGTTCCATTTCATAATCTCAACATGAGTTAACTATACCTCCAGGGATGGTTTTTGCTCCCACCAGGGGGGACCTGTGGGGGTTATTTTTATCGCTCTCAAAGGACAAATATAGCCTGGATAAACATAAGCTACCACCTTTATTGATGACAAATTTAGGTAAATGTTTCTTTCTTGCTCCTTCTACCAAACACCACACAAACACCGGAGATGATTGCGATAGCAAGCAGCGCGAGTGCAAAAACTCGGCTGCGTCCCAACATTGTGGCCATGTTTCGTGAAGTTAAATCTGAAGAAATTCACTACGCAACGCGCAATGAGAGATTAGGCAGATGTGTATCGAGCACATTTATTTAACGTTTATTGCAACGGCCACACTCGAATGTCCGTACGGGCCACACAAGCCAGCAAGGAATACCCCTTTTGTAGGTCACACAGTAAGCTGCGGATGATTAGATGATTAATGAAGCGCGCTCGCTCCGGTGGCTCTCGCTCTTTGCGCTTTGCGACCGTGAGTGCGTGAGGAAATTCGGATGCTTCTGGTTTGGTACTGCCGGCCAACCGGGGCCGGTATTGTAATTTTGCTAAACTGCGCTTGTAATGTGATTAGGGTAAGCTTTTTTGAAACCATTGTTGTACAGTGCAGGCTGATGAGTGGCTGCGTGATGAGCGACGGTTTCGTTGTAATTTTCACAATTACTTGTCTCGATTCGGCCGAGTGTTTTAGATACATTCGGTGCGGTACATCGTCTTTGCGCAATGTACCAGCAGCGTAATCTACCGACAGGGGGCTATGCAAGCTATTAAGTCAACATTGCAAAACGAGAAAATATTTGGCACATTGGATGTGAAATGGGGTGCCTCGGCGGGTAATATTAATTTTTTTATTGACAAATTTTTTAAACATTCTTCTCAATCTCCATGGGCAAAGTGTCGATCCGAATGCATGTAAGAAATAAACCCTGCAACATCTTTCCCTCGCCTCGTAAGCAAACTAGAAACATGTGTCAACCAGCGGAAACTATGGCCCCAAACATTAACGAATGTGCCCATCGTGGCGAAACCATTTCTACACCCTCTTTTGCAAAGCTCGTTTACTTTTGCATTTACCTGTACACAGACAACAACAGCAAAAAAAACGCTCATCAATTTAAATAACTTTACCAGGGAGTGTAGTAAGCCAAATGAAGCATGTTCTATTTCATCACCGGCAGCAGTACGCCGCCCGCACGTGTACAAGCCGGCGATCCACTCACGCACGCACATCAACGACAGCTAACCTTGGCGAGCGCCACCGGCAACGCTCGCCCAAAATGAAATGTGAACCATTTCCTCGAGCAGCTGTAACTTCGGCCGAACGGAACCTCCGGGCAACGTTGGGCACTCGACAGTGGGCCCGATGGAAGTCCGTGTGAGGGCGAGAGAGAGTCGACCCGATTTAACAACCTGACCCGTAGCACAACGTGACCTATGCTTAGATGGGACGTAAATCTGTCACCAATCTCCCACCAACAGAACCCCGGGTCGGATGCACGATCGCGATATTTACCCGGAGCTTGCAAACAAATGCTCAGGAAAATGACACATGCATCATCGTCAACCGTGCGGACGGTAAGCTAATGTAGGGATCGTGTTTGGGGCACAGTCTCAACGGCTTAGCGGTGGAGGAACCCCCAACGAAAGTGAACAATGCGCAAGCAATAACCAGCAGGTTTACGCTAAGTGAGGAGAAGACACTTGCTCGTGGCGCGACCGAAACCGGTCCGGCGGTTTGTCGAGTTGCCAGACGTACAAGCTGTTCAAGCTGGCCGCCCGCGCCCAATACCTCGCGGCATTCCACCCGGAGCTTGCACCACCGAACCGGAGATGAGATGCTCTTGAACTTTGGCGCACGAGAAGTACGCAGCAGCAGTTGGGGTTGATCACGGCGAGTATTTTCGGCGGCATTTCCAAGGTAACTGCCGTGTGACAGTATGCGTTGGACGCGGGCAAAGGACGCACTTTGGGCGTGCGTTCCTGGGTAAGATTTGCCACTGGTACACACTCCCTGGTAAAGTTATTTAATTTATGTGGTATTTGTAGATCATACGTGTCACACTCCTTTTTTGTCTTTTTTACCTTCGGTTGATGACGGTGTAGATATTATTGCAATATTGTCTTATTAATTGTTGTTATTTAACAGTTTATTCCATTTGTTATTTAATATTCGGTATTTTTAGGTTGTTCCTTATAATTCCTCATTGTTTATTTAAATTTTCCATGTTTTATGACTATTTAAAAATGTATTAGTAACTGCATTAGTCGAAGTTAATTGATTATAGCAATCGTTGAGATTTTGCTACTACAAGCAGTACAAGGCTAATATTTAATAAACTTTTATTTTTATCACTCTTATTCTTACTTATTTGACAATTTAATTATGCAAAGTTTCAAAATTTTTATTGGAGGAACACTTTATGGAATTAATTGTTGTAGTTGGAATAAATTCTATTCGACCACTGTTCGGTGGACAAAAAGGATTATTTCCACCCTCGTTACTCGCCCAAATCGGCTGATGCTTTCGTTAAAACAAGACAAGCCTCAACGCCAGCATGCAAAAGGTCAAATACTGAGCTTAAGCTTAGACAACGGCTTTACCGTATCGCGGAGGAGGATCAGTTGACATCGGATCTCCAATTTCTCAATTAAATGGCTTCGGACGACATGTGGCCGTGCACTCGTTTTTGCATGCGCTACAGAGGTGTCAGGTCAGGCGTATGACGCATGTCGCAAACATGCCCCAAAGAGCGTCCGAAACGAAATCGAAAGTAACCCAACAGCGCAGCAAAGGTACGAAAGACCCGGGTGAAGAAAATAAAAACAAGTGCGCCCCGCAAACTAGGCAAAGTGTACCGATTTTGCTCAACACTTTGACACTGTGCACGGCATACGGCACACTTCGACCAGGCACACTAACTTTCGACACTACCACCACCATCACCGGCTGGCTATGGTTAATGTTGCCATAGTAATGAACGGCCCGTAATGGCATTTTCCTCCTAATGCAAGTGGTTTCGCGCGTGCCACCCAACATCGTCTCGCCTAACAACGATCACGCCGAAGCGATGAACCTTTCTCGGGTGGGGTTGGGTGGGGTGCGAGTTGGAGATCCATTTGGATTAATACTGCCGACCCGTCGACCGGACCCGGGCACAATCCGTGGCGTGTGCTGCCGCGCAAGTACTCGCGCTCGCGTACATTATATCACCACACACAGTGCAGACGCGAACGGACCAAAAGGGTGGGCTCCATTCATGTTTGTATGCCTGGTTGTTTGAGGTTAAGCAAAGATGAGCCGCTGGGTGTGACCGATTAAGGCTACTTTGATCGTTCGTCCATCACCACCGTTGCATCGCCAATGACCCCACACTTGGGTGAAGCGTTTGATTGTGGATTGTTCATGCCGTTTGTTGATAATTGTTCGAAATTGCTGGTTTATAAAAATCAGAAGGTATAAAGAATCATTTTCCTTTTTTTGTCACACTAAAACATCCTAAAATCTAATGAGTCATCCGTTTTGGGCGGAACAAACGAGGAAGACTTTTGATGACACTATTGCCCGGCATCAAATAGAAAACCGTCCATATTTCACCGTCGCGTCGATTGGACAGCAGGCGAAAATAAAACTGCAACCGTACGCATATGAGATGAGATCATCTTCCTGCCACCCAACGTGCCATCGATCACACAACTGCCAGAATGTATGCTTGTTAGCATCGGCCAAATCTTCAGCATCGCACCGCCGGCTTCGTTCACTCGCTAATTGACCGAACAGGAAAAGTTGAACCCACAATCCCTTCCTGATACTTTACGATCGCGTGGATACCCTTCTCGCATTACGATCATTGATCTATTGCCTTTCGCGACACTCTATTCCATTTGGCGTAACCATTCTACCATGGAACTGGATTTTGACACCTGACCCGTACCCGGAGGAGTTTGCCGAATAAAAAAAGAAACACAATTGAAATTTAAATATGATAACGGAATGTGAGTGTCCTCAAGGATACGAACTTGACAAGACACCTACTTCCGGATGATTTTTTATTTCGTTGATGTGTGTGTGTTTAATCAGAACGAAATAGGATCAAGTACTTAAGGGGTGTATTCATATTGATCGAATTATGATTTATTTAAAAGCATAAATTATGCTTTAGTTGCTTATGGATAACATTTTCATAAAAATTCATCTACTAGAAGAATTCAAAGAATTCCAGTTAATAAATACGTCAAAAGAGCACTAAGTCTTATCATTAATTATTAAAGGCGTTGACGTTTATTAAAATATATTAATCCATCATCTGTCCGCTGACAGGGCAAAGAGGAAACGAAAAAAGAGATCAAAACGAAAATCTCACCAAACAATGACAAGCACAATCAGTCAATCAGTAAACCAGTTTACAGTACGATAGAATACCGGTTGTGAGCATTGATCTCCGTTTGTGGTTTGCTGATTTCTGGATAAAAAAATATGTGTCAAGAAAAAAACACTTATGCTCTAGTACAGTCTCCTTAACGGCTATTTGCTACCCTGTTAAAAATAGAGTTTTGAAAGCTTTGCTTTACTTTCCAAGTCGGTCGCAAAAGGAAACCTTGCAACACGTTTCCTGTAGCTTTTATTAATATCATCGCAGCAAAGCCGTGGCGCAAACATTTCAAAATTCGTCAATCATTTACCCTTGCCGGCGGTCGACTGCATTAATCGATGCATTTCTATCACTGCACCAGAGGCCACCTAGAGGGAGGGCTGTAAAGTGATAAAACAGAAATCACGCCGCTAGTGCACTGCTGCTGATGCTGCTGCCAGCTGCACATTCGGATGACGCCGTCTGTCCGTTCCAGAAAACCAGTATTTTGTCGTCACCGTGCAAACCGTTCGGGTGGCCATTTGCCAGCATTTGACCGTCCTTCCTAACCGAGGCACTGTTTCCCAGATCGCGGCGCACTGCAAAAACGAAAGCATATGCACTTGCACCTTGCATCACCAAACATTCTCCCCTTCTACCCGCGTTTGGTTCGTGCTTGCGACCGAACGCATGCAACCTTTCGTTTCGCACATTTTTCGCTGACTGACAAATGCAACATCGTCGATGCGGTGCGTTAGATAACTTTCCGCGCAAGATCATTTGACCCACATTGCGCTCGGTGGTCCTACTGACCCCACGGATCGTGCTGTCTGGCGGGACGGAGATGAAGGATGCCGGGACGGGTGCAGTACGTGAAAGTACCATCAAAGCTCCCCTATTTCTGTTTCGGCATTGCCATGGCCTCTAATGCGTACGCTTACGCAATCCTGTCCTGCACTGGAATCAGAACAGAAGTTGCAACTCCATTGCGTGCCGCATGAACAGCTGTTTGCTTACCTTCCACATGTTTTAAATGAAGAATATACAAAGTCTATGATAAATCGAAGTGGTTAAAAGATAAATCATCTACACCTGTACTTAGGTACGCACAACCAACAAACACCTTTTTTGCTATGCTTCTACGGAATCATCAGTCCGGAAAATGATATCTAAATGCATTGCACTAATTGCCCTTATCGTTCCGGCTTAGCGTCATCACGACGGCGCGCTATCGCTGCTGGCAACAGATTGATCGTACGCAAAGTCGCTACCTGCTGGTGCCTGGAAGCAAATTGATCTTCCACCCTTGCGTTAAGTGGGAGTTTCCGTAACAATGAATGGGCGCTGGGAATAAGGTACTTTCCCGCCCGGAGCAATCGTACGCGATGCAAATAGATGAAGAATTCACTTCCTCACTAACATTATCACCAAATCATGATTGACGTACGGAAGAGCTATCGTTATCGAGCTATCGTCAGACGTGCATCAAGTATTTCATCAATTCACATTTGTTTCATATTACGAAAATATTAAGATTGAAAAGGATGTAATTACTTTATATTCACGTGTATTCAGTCGTCAAAATTTGGGGAAATATTTCTTCTTGGCTTCGATCTACTAGATCTTCCTCTCGATTTGGCAATTCGTGTGAATTAAATCAGGCGTAAGGTACATAGACCCAATCAATGCTTTGTATATGAATACATAACCTAAGAGTCATCTGACTCAAGAGCAAACTTCTGTATGAATGGATGAGCAAAGAGTCATCTCACCCAGGAGGATATCTTCCAAACTTCTATACCAACAGGTGAACTAAGAGTCCAGCCTTACAATGCCTTACTTGACTAAGTTTTATCAAACGATCCCCTCCAAAAGAGATTCTATTCTCGATCTTCGGTGAGTTAGACCAAACCCTGAATCATTTGTTATTATGGTTCATTTTGTCAAGAACTTATATTTATTACGTTGTCATGTTTGACCATTACATTTTAAAGATCATAATCAATTTTGAACCCCTGTTTAGTGATCAACTAGGTTATCGGGTTATCAAACAATTGTCTCAATCGTTATGCGATGTTCTAACTATTACGCCTGGGCTTTATCATACAGCATGATTAATCAGAAATGCGTTTCGCTTGGTAACGTGAACAAAAACGGCAGAATGTGTAGATAAATTTTCCATTATTATGCATCTGGTTTGACGATCATATCGGACCCTTTCCGTATCCATATCAGCGACTAATAAATCAATACTCTTCTCGTAGTGATTCTCCTTATTCAGAAGAGTTCAAACGAACAAACAATTTATCGTTCCCGGTAACAACACCAAAGTATAATTACCGACGTTGGGATTACCCTACGGCGAGGTACGGCACCCAAGAAGCTGCTAGACAAACAAAGGCAATCAAGATGATCAGTCGGTTGGAAAATTTCTCTTCACATCCACAATCGAGCAAACAAACAAAACGCTCGCTGACGTCGGTTGGCCGAGATGTCAAATAAACCCCACATCAAATGCGAAACGGCTGGTCCTGGTGTCGATTGCTGTCCGATCACTTTGCGGTACGCATCGCGACGTCCGACCGAACCCAACGTGCTTGAGACGTTAGAAAAGAACCATGACGCAACGCACACCGTAAAGCCCGATCATCTTCCACCGCGCCCCCGGTAAGCCACCGCCGCGACAGTAACGGCATCTCGCATCTTTCTAGCCATCCCGGAAGCAATCCCCCGCTGCACAAACAATTCAAGGTGGACAGTAAATTTCCCACCCACCCCATCCAGCGGGTAAGCGGGGTTGTGGCCCCACCCGACACCAAAAGCTATCCGAAATCAATCAACAAGCGATAGATAGTACTGGTTTCACACACTGATAATGGGTTTCCGCCACCCGCGCAGCCGAATCGGTTGACGCACGCCATTCGGCACCAGGCAACACGATCGTGCCGCACGCGTTTGTTCTCACCGTTCGCGCATTGGCAGAACGGGCGTAGAAACAACTCGGCGCCTCCACGAGTGAAACCGCGGTCGCTCACGACACCGAGCCGACCACTCATCGCGGAGGATGATGAATTTTTCATTGAACTTTTTTCCCGCGTTTGGGGAGCAGTCACTCACCACGGGCACCACTCACCTTAAAGCTCTAAGTACTTCGACTTCGGATTCAATTGCTGTGCAGTGCTTTTTGTTTGTCGTTGCTCGTACTACTTAGTGGCGGTGGGGCGGGATGGCACTCACTCGCAGGCATTTCGCTTACACTCGCTGGTTCAGGTGCGATCGCTGCACGGTTTCGCTCCCTTTCACACCAACGCGCGTCATGTTCTGACGAGCCGAGCTTTGTGAGCTTTGGCGTGCCCGAAAGCACATACATTTGCCTCCCTCTCCTGTCGGACGCCGATGCTCGGTACGTGAAGCCACCTCGAAAACGGCCCATCAAAACCGACTACTGCTCGATCGTCAGTCGGTAAGCCGTTGCGCGTTGGACGAGTCGAAGACGTTGGCCGAGACGCTGGAGCCTTGAGTGTGTGCGAGCAGCGTTGCGTTTCGGGTTTTTTGTGCGCGGATCCGACGCACGACAGGATCTCGGATACGTTCATTCAACCGTTTGCCGTTTCGCCGAGTGGACGCAATCATTAGCAAATCGCGAATTCGCGGTGGATCGAAAACGACCCATTCCAGGATCATCCATCTGGCAAACAGGTGCAGAACATCTGGGAACATCGTTTATTATAAAGTGGATGTTTGCGAAGGTCGAGTGCCACAGTTTATCGCGACAGTGCGCTCCAGTCGGTAGGCGCTAGATATTTGGCAGACGGGAAATCCCAACCGAAAGGCCAAAAGGGCGACAGTGGATGAAGTGATGCATACTGCTTCCATCTATCCAGAATAGATTGAGGGAATATAAACCAGGATCACTTCCGCTCGTAGACCCCAGTCGAGTTCTGAACGCACTGTTGTCAATTATTGTCGTCGATGCACATACGGGAAGCGACCGTACCAGTGATCTTCGTGTGTAATTCGTACGCTGTGCAGGATTTTCGCCTATTTTGCATCGTCCCAAACAGTATCGGTAGTGAGGTAGCCATTGTTGAATGGAACGTGCCACAACTAGGAGGATCCGGAGGCCTTTTCATCGCTCGCCTTGTTTCGCTTCAAACGGTTTAGTGGTTTGCTGGTGCTAATGTGTGAGATGCTGCAAACAGTGTTGACTATAGGAAGTTGTAACGATCAGGGAGATCAAGTACAGTTCGCCAGAGTTACTTTTAGGGTGCAACCGTTTCAGTAGAAGCAAGTACAAGTGTGATTCGAATTTCATAAAACGACGAAGCTGCGAAGTAGTGTTTGTCTGCCGATTTCTAGCTATTCCTATTTCGTCGGGAACGCAAAGGCTGAAAATAGATCATCGGGATAAAAAAAGCTAGTCAAAACGCGGGTGCAGAGAGTGTTTTTGTGAAGTAAAAGTGTTTTGGTGGTTGGTTTCGTGTTCTTCCGTGAACGGTAGTGACTTGACGGAAGAGAAAATTTCCCAAAAAAAGGCTGTGTACTACACAGATTGTAGATTCTGAGGTGTAGAATCAAAGGTATGTGCTTAAGTTATATAACCTAGATTAATTGAAATGATGATGATGGTTTATATGCTAAAGAAAACAATACTAGAAACAAAATAATATTTTTGATTAAGCCATCGTCAAACAATTTCTTTACAAGCTCTCTCTTATTAAGTTATGAAAAGTTATTCTTCAGATATTTAAATAATTGATCATTCCCCTCCATTAACTAAACCTAACTAAAAGTCATTTAAATTATTTTTTTTATAAAGATTAATGGCTTAAAATTTTAGTTCATGAATATTCATTCATATTGCTTAAATAGATTTTCATTAAGTGAAACAATATTTGGTTGTTCCAGATAGATGTAGAAGATTGAGCCCTTCAATTTCCATGCATTACTAAGTTTCATTACATCGCACAATAACGACTAACCAAAAGTAATTAGCAATAGAAAACCTTCCTAATCTATAATAATCAATCATACTCATAAACTTAACTGTTCTGAGAAAAACAAAAGCGGCAACCTCCACACAAAACGGGAGGGCTTTTGATTGATTTGTCAACCAGCCGGCCTCGGCTCAGTCGTCTCGCCCCATCTGCACCATTGCGCAACTGCCAGGCGGGTACGGTACGGTGAGAGTAGAAAACTCTAGCCAAGGTTAATCACTGGTACTTTACTGCACTTACCGCGACAAACCGAAACGACAGTTTGCTGATGTGCAACGGCGACTAAGGGCGAGCTAAATCTCAACCATCAACTTGTGCGACAGTGCAAGTTCATGAGTCACGAGACCGGGAGATGGAGCAGGCTGAGGCTATTTGATTCACTACCGGCACGCGATCGATGCAACCGGGGGATGTAGTTTTTATTATTTTGTGAGTTTGCTCCATACGCTACCCCAAAACCTTGGGACAAATCGCTCGGTGGGATTTTATCCCAAATAACCGCCTATAGCAGGCGGCCGCATGCCGGAACCGCTCAAAGGGCGGTCTGAGTAATCGACAAATATAAACAAATTGTACTAATCGAAATTCCCCAAACGTGTAAAGCATCGGGGCCGGGAGGCGCTATCGATCACGTTGACGGTCAGGAACCGGTCCTATCACGTGTTGTTTGTGTCCACTTGGCCGATGCTTCCGCCATGCGGTGGTTCACATTCCTAGTGTCGAAGGGATGAGATCCGCTCACGATGCTGCATTCGCTTGGGCAATTTATGTTAATCGAATGCACTGCCGTTACGAGCACGGGATGGTACATGCCTGAAGCATCCGGCCCTAGCCTAGCGTTGCGTCAAGGTAAAATTTTAGCAAAATACGATAAGGTGCAAACAAAATCTTGCTCAAAACTCTACGAATTGTTGTTAACTTCGTTAATGGTGACATATTAAGCATACGTTTCGTCTTCTTAGCACGACCTTAGCATGTTCAATAACCTCTGAGCGTTAGCGTTGGGACGTAGTCTAATGGTAAAGCAAACAATGATCATTAATAACTCTTTTTTTGGTAGCTTCGTCTAAGTCGGGTTTGACATGTATTTCCTATCACCCACGTCCCGAACTCCTAGACACGCTACTGACCTTCAGCGCGATCGTTGTTTAGCAAACGCCTTCTTTGGTACCATCCGGTTTTGCTAAAATAAATAACTTTTACTTTCTTTCCTGCTCGCGCTAGTCAACCCGCCTAGTCCCGAAATATCAAGTATCTGTTTACAGTAAACCCAAACCAGTCATCGACAACCAAAAAAAAACCCGTATCGTGCCAATTCGTTCAATGAACTTGTGATTTCGGACATCTTGCTTGGCCGGTTTGTGGTTCTTTTTTTGGCTTGTTGTAGCAGAATGTGTCCGGAAACTGGAATATGGGACACAATTTGAATATACGCATTCCAAAAACCACCTTCCGGCTGACCAAGCTGAAGGTCAGTGGGTCTTCTGATGATGACAAATCATACTTCATCATCATCTACCATTTCGCCAAGGTCAACTGGTAAACGCCGACCACCTACAGCATCTTACCTCAGCATACATCCCCTAGATCCGTTTGATCGCCTGTGCGGTTATGTAGCGGTCAGTTAATGGTCGCATTTCCCTGACTCATGCGTCGGACTCATGCGCAGTTGCTTCTCTTACGGTAACCTGTCTTACGGTCACGTATGAACACTCTCTACTGCACCACAAACATAGCCGACCGACCATCTGACCGTCAACATTCGCGACTGTTTCATAACACTTTAACCTCTGGGCGTTTCGCTGTACATAAAGAACGTCCTGCAATAACCGGGTCAGAGGATGGTCTGATCGTTCCGAAGAAGCTCATACTGTAAAACCCGCACCAACCACAATCCAAGGATCACTTAAGTTGCGATCCGTTCCGAACGCAAGATGGGTGGAGATAATTGAATTCGAAGTAGGTAACTTCTTTACACTGACCGTTGCCAACCGTACCGTCCAGTACGAGCAAGAGTTTATGTATTTTGTTGAATTATTGCTTCTTTAAGGCAGCTTTGCGCTCCTGTAAGACCACACCACGATCATCTAGGGGTGCATCTACTTCTAGACCTGTTTGAAATAGGGACATTCAAGCGAGTGAAATTGTGACAGATTTTGTTTTCACAGGACAATTTCAATTTGTCAATTAAAAGTTTAAGTAAAAACCGCTAAAACCAACAAAATCCTCTTTGTTTTGGAAAACTTTTCCACGTTCCAACCGCCTTAGTGCCCTTGAATAATTTCTAGTAGCAATCGTCTCAATCCGAAGACTCTTAAGTAGAGTGCCTCCTTCAAGACAGCTCACTTATATTTTTTCTTCACTCCCATTGCAATCTGCTCTGCCTGTCGTAACTTATCAGCGAATCGACGAAATTTTTTTTCCCATCTTACCAACAAGGCGCAGTGTAGTGTACGGCAAACGAGAGAGAGAGAGAGGAAAAAAACATCAAGGAAGGTTCGTCGCCACTGTAAACGTTGCTGTTTCTTGAATGAATGAAGTCTCCGATCGAGCAATCGGTACGATAACACACTGACCTATCCGCTTAAAAGGCAGTGACTGAGAGGAGAACTTAAGATAGTGTGTGTAGGAAGCGGGGTTAATTTTTCAACAAGCAACATATTTCATACCCCATTGTGAGGCATGAGGGATGCGTTTCTTAATAGCTTGTAGGGTACTTATTTAAAAAGAAATAACAAGGTCACGAACATGTGTAACGGGTGCATATAAAATAAATCTTAATATTTCAATCAGCACAGTTGTAATTGCTTCAGCATTGTTTTGGCCACATGCTGCTGGATGAGTTATGCGCTAGAATCATTCGCATTATGTTATGTTAAGCCAAGTAACTTCATTCATGAAGCTTTCCTCCGTGAATCAGCATCGCTGGGTCGTATCGGTTGAAGGCGGATGGGATGAGGTTGGAAACGGTTTTGCTGACGACTTTTCTTAAAGAACCCACCCCACTCGAAAGGGTGGAGCCCAAAAGGTTCGCGACACGGAACACGCTGAGGTCATCGCGTTCCGTTTATATCGATGACAGCGCTGACTGATTGTACACCCGAATGATGACAGTCATTAGTAAAATGACTTCGAAACATATCGACAAACAAACCGAGCGACAGTTTTGTCTGTTCCCGGCCAGGGGCTGGCGGTGCTGCGCGAAGGAAGCATCATCATCCGTCGCCAAACGACCGTAAAGAAAAAGAATTCAACCGTATTATTTGCCATACTGCCACCCGTTTCCGCTACCCTTTTTGAGGTCGAAGGAAACGCTCATAAAGTGACATAAAGTGGTCTGCGAACACATTTCCTAATGTCGCTAAAAAATTATGAAAGCAGCACAGAAAAGAGAACAAGAAAAGCACAGAAACGATAAGAGATTATGATAATGTGTGCTAGAAAACAGGTTCTGTTAACAGTACATTTTTTTCTTTAAGAAGATCATTTTTTTCATCCCGTACACAACAAGAAAAAAAAGCCGTGTACACCAGAGATTGGTCTAGACAGAATGTTTTGGGCACGACAAAACAACAACATAATAAGGGAGAACATGCGAGAACAAGTACGTGGTACGCGTGGTGATGTACCATTCTGTATTGAAATGGGTTTTGACAAAACAAAACGAAGAAAAAAAAACGTTCCATATCAGTGGCATCCATTGGGGGACATTTTTTCCTTGAAATGATCTTATTTCTAAAACAACGACGAAAAAGTTTCGAGAAGGTTCACTCCGCACACAGCGTCAAGGTTAATGAAGAACAGGGAACTCATCATACGGTGACGATTTCATGCATTATAACAACACGGGCTTACGCATCGAGAAACGGAGCAAGAAAATTAGATTGTTTGGCAAACGTTTTAAAATATTACGAAATCAGAAGAATGTTGTTTAACATCAACAGTTAACATTGACACAATTTCCTAATCTTTAAACACCTCCTTAGCAAACTAAGTTAACGATCAATTATCGTTTCATACTTCACCTTAACACACATACAGCACTGTCAACGATCCTTCGCGCGTGATGAGAAAATCGGTAATTTCATCATCGAGCGTACATTTCCTTATGTGTGCAACACCACAGCGCCACAACACCCATGCATTAAACGATTCGATTCAAAGTATTACACGCTAAGTACAATCGAGCAGAAGAAAATGCTTACGCCCGGCCACATGATAAAGCCCGAAAACCCTTCACACGCGACGCGCTTGCCCATCTTCAAACGCAGCGGGTTCGTCGCTTGCACTCAGCACGCCGTCCGCCGGTTGCAAGTCTTTCGTTCCAGCTCGGGTGTTGGAACCCGCTTGAGCGGGGGTTTGAAGTACCGCAGCACTGAGAACGATTGCACGTTTGTTGAATTGTCGTTCGCATTTGCATCAAACCCGTTTGTGGAGAGCCACTGCCGAAGTCCGTCGGCGGGTTGGAAGAGTGCGCCTGCGGATTAGAATGTCGCCACCGTGGTGCTGTTTTGTGGCCACTGTCGTCGCTGCAAACAAGATCGATTAGAAGCATAATAAAGTGCAATCACTTGCGCTGCGTCGGAGTGGCAGTATTGGTGAGTATTTAACGGCATTGCATAAGCCCGCAGGAGCTGCCGGTGCACAGCACCGTACGTAGCTACATCCACGGTATGCCCGAATGCCATCCATGTGCAGGCTGGCTCCCGTGTCTGCCCGGCAGCGATACATTAGGCGACACTGGCGGGCTCACCAGCACGACAGTGTCACCGGTAGGATGACGAAAATCGGTAGCACGGCAAGCGAATTGCGCTCAGATCTGTCAGATAAAATTTTCCGCGCCTTCGGGCATGAATTCGCAATGAAGAGGAGTGTGTGCAGTTCGGCCGGGCACTCCTCCAGGGGGCTTCGGTTGTTTATTTTTCTCAACGGAAGACTACGCGCTCGATGCAAAACGTTTTTAAAATACGGAAAATTATTTTCATACAATACAGCAACCTCGAGTGCACTGCAAAGCTGCAGTGTAACGAACACATTTAATGGTTGATTGATTTATATCGTCTCTATTCCCTACGCGACGTGCGAGGTCCATTTCAAAGAAGTCTTAAATAGATTTTAATTGCTGCGCAATGCATTGATTGCCACTGAGCAAAACTGCAAATCCAAAGGGAAAAAACATATGGCGAATCACATTTGCCAGGTCCACCCAATGGCCCTCCATCGGCTAGGGGGTTCTTCATGGCGCCCTGCAATAGTGCACCAACCACCTTGAGCCGAAAACGAACGGGCTCGGTAAACAGGTTTCTAAGTCAGCAGGTTTGTGGACCAAGCTGATTCTTCAGGCACTACGTCCTTTTGAGCTTTTCTTTGCCACCGGAGTCTTGAGTTCAAGTACCTCCCACCTTCCTACACCAGGCCGAGACGCTGGTGGAGCAAAAATTCAAACAAAAAACAGATAAATGGTTTAACCTCATATAATATGCCCCACACTGCCGTGTCTGTGCGGCGTGTTCACCACTTTTCCCTTTCATCGGCAAGGTTCGCCCAGCGAAATGAAAATGAAAACACCCTTTCACTCCCGTTTAGACACACATTTTCCGCAAACATATCCCATTGCTTCTGTGCGTCTTTGTTGTAATTTGATCCGCCACACGTGTGTAAATGATACACGACGGTGCAGATGGATTTATCTTCACTCGCTTGTCACTGCAAACGCTTTTCCGCGTCCTATTCGCTAAACAAAAGCTAAGCTAGCATCCAACCGATGATGATGGGACACCGCAGAGACTCGCCAACAGACAACATAATCAAAGCAGCGAATCGTTTTGCGAACGGTACGGTAACGATACGGTTATTAGCAGGCGGCAAGTACTAATACGGGTTTTGCTGTGACGTTTCGTAACCGAACTCGTACCACGAATTATGAGCTGAGGCGAAGTGCGGAGAGTACGCAGCGGGAACAGCATCGGACGGGGAGCTCAGATGCAGATGCCATACACGCCAAGCGCAAACACATTCCATTCCCGGTGTTTGGTGTTCATCTTTACGGCTCACCGAACCATGTGCACCACGTTGCATTGGTCTGCGCAATGGGGAAGGAAAATCCGGCTGCACAAAGCCACGAATCCGATCGTTGTCACCGTATAAATTGTCCATTCAGCTGCCGTACGGTGGAAGGTTGCCAGCGGTCATGAATGTGCGCTTACATTTTACATTTCCAACTGAAGGATATTATTGAGAATGGAATGGAATGCCTTTAAGAAAGATTGAAATTTTGATTCTATAGCAGATGTTGTAATTCTTGGCACATCATAAATGAAACACATTCATCTTTAAATGATCCCCAAATTAGTAAACATTGTAAAACTATGTTGTAAAAAAGAGCTCAAAAGATTCAAACAGTTCGTCTAAGTACATCCTTCCGCGCACGGAAAAGCCCTGTAAAAGCTATGATCACCCAATGTGCAACCAACCGTCAAACCAAAACAGATCACAGAAAAACCAGACAGAAACAAATCACAACAAAACCAGCGGAACCTGCGAAAAACCCCAAAACAAACAGAATTGAAAATAACGACACAATTCACCACCGACACCGCACGGTGCTATAAATTCGACTCAATTTTCCGCCCATTTGCCCACGAAAGTGGTCGGATCTTTTATGGCTCCCTGATTTTTTGGATGTTTTCGTGTTATGCGTGTGTGAACGCGAGCTTAAGAGATAATGGTAATAAAAGACGATCATGCACACAATAAGCAAACAATCGAACAAAGCGCAGTCAGCGATAAGAAAGCGATTGAAGATTACTTCTTTTATTACGTAGTGTAATGCGTGAAGGAATTTGTCTCGAGAGTAACTTCCGGCAGTTGAAAGATGCGAATAAAGCGTGGCTAAAATGGCAAGATATTAACATTTCTTACCGTAAAATCATGATCTCTCAACATGACAGTAGCGCCCAATTTTCCCCTGGGCAGTTTGAAGGCGATCTCCTCGAAGTACAGTTTCGTCACGAGTACAAAATCAAGTTCTTTTGCGCACAAAGAATGATACGGCCTTGCATTGCCGTTAGCATTTATTACATTGCCAACGGTGGCGATCGATCAAGTGTCCCAACAGTGTTGAACATAAGCAGCACCGCCAAACCAAATGTCCACGCGCTGGAGCTGGAAATCCCCCCAAACCTTGGGCATTTGCTCCCCATTAGGACCATTAGGTGGGGCCGCGTGGTCGGCAAATTCTTCGTCCGAAAATCCTCGCGCCACTGTTGCCCGCGGACTCACGACGATCGCTGACCAAACATAACGGCCGAACGGACGGGTTGACCTTACGGCGCGAAGTGTTTGCGCAAATGGTCCCTGATCTGATACCGATCTGGCCACCTGCGGTAGCTGTGATACCGAACATTATTTGTCCCATGAATGGTTGCATGTGTGAGTGTGTGTCTCAAGCTATCGTTTCCATATATTTATGTTGATAAAACTCACCCTTCGCCCAACCCAACCGAACGGAACATCGGATGGTTTGCGCCTACGAATGCGCCAATTTGAACGACGTTTGGTCAAGTCGGCATGTGTCCGTGTGTTGGTGGATGGTCCCGAAGCATCGCCCTCGGAGGTCGGCGTGTGTGTGTGTTGGAAAGCAATTGCGTAAGGAAAAAAAAACGCCGAAGCACAACTGATCTTAGAGAGTTGGGCAAAGTAATTAGCATCGTTTTGTGAAATGCTTCGCGCAGGGGCGACATCTAGGCTGCCGGCGAATGGATAACGGGGTTTTGCAAAATTCAGTCCACTTTTGAACCCGCTCAACATTGTCGTGCGTGCTTGGATGTGTTCTAAAATGTGCGGCCAGTGGACAATGCCGGTGGGTGCGAGTGCGTGAAACCATCTGCATGTGATCGTTCTGAGCCGTCGCCAGAAAATGTACCTTCGCCAAGGTGCAATTACACATCAACGGAATCTGAAGGTAATGAATACACCGCATCATCCACATCGCAGACCCGCCACGGCATCGCGATGGTTTGACCGCGTGTGTGTGTGTGTCCCAGGCGGCGTACTTACCACTGTCACCGGCCTAAGGACTCGGTACACTACTTGTGTTGGCCAAGGTGGCCAACATACTCTCCTTCACCTTCGACAAATCGAACAGAAGTGTTCATAACTGTTTCGTGACAGGGAGATGGAGCGGGATGTGAGGTAGAGCGCCCGAAGTGGATTGGTTTGCTGTAGATGAAAAATCTATACACCAATAACGGGTGGGGGGGGGCGAAGTTATTGACGTTTTCATCGAACAAGGGTACGAAGGCTACGCTCGTCCATAACTCCACCGTGGAGTTGTAAGGAAAACTCATCTCACCTGCTCGTGATGGAGTGAGTCTGTCAGTCCGAAAAGTGTGCAAGGACACACGCGCACATCGTAGCGTAATTGATTCAATTAGAGCCTTGCGCTACGGACACCGAGCCCTCCGAGCGAACCGCGTGAGGATTGGAAGGAAAGCCATGGCCATGCAAACATAACCGTTTTGTGTGGTAGGTCTAATTCAGTGCACTTGCGCCGTCCGATCTCCGCTGCTCCAAACGATCTCCATATATACCGCGTGCTGTTTGCTGTTGTAGAGTTCCATGCAGTTCTCTAATGCTGATGCCCACCGGAGGTCCCGCAGCTCGGTCGGAAAGTGAAAGCCACCACCGTTCCGTAACCTTCGCGGTGATGGATGGAACTGCCCCGGGTCGAATGATGGCTCGGTGCACTGCAAAATCTGCGCTCCCGCAGATAACGAGAGAATCCCCCACGTACGTGCAGCGTTTGCTGGCAAACAGCAAACAGTGGCCGGTACTCAGGCGGGGTTGATCAGGTGAATTGGAGGGGGACAGGAGGAAGAAATAAAATAGAGAATCCATCATGATTATTACCGTCGCCACTCGATGATCGCTGTGGTGTGTTAGATCGCTCGGTGGAGATATAGCTGGCAGACAGTTCCGGACGGCTTAAGAACGTGACGGTGGTTGTGGGTCGTAAATGAGCTTAGCAGTATGTACACCGTGCACACTTGATGTCACTCTTAGCTGAGCTGTGAACCAAACATGTCTCTAATAAAGGCATTCTCGAACGTACAGAGCAGCTCCATCCTCATGATACGCTCAAGAGCGATCGCGACGTTTGGTAATAATTGTAATTTCATGTGACTTATTCCCGCTGTGACTTTCACACATCCCAACAACGATTCTCCCACCGCAACGCAACCTATCAGTGACCTCTCGTAGCAGCCGCAAGTCAAACAATATTGATATTCAAAAACGTAATAAAATCCGGCATAAGATGTTCCCAACACGACGACATCCACACACACACATATTGTCCGCTTTGGGGTGGGAACATCCGCGAGATAAATGTGCGCCACCCCTGCCAAAACCACCCCGTGCCGTACGGTACATCTTCTCGCACGGTACGTACACGCGTCAAGGTCTCTGCCAAACCGTGACCAAACATCGTCTAACAAACAGCGCCCAGTGCGCGCATCCTCTTCACCGGTACCGGGCGACCCGTTTTGTTTGCTTTCTACGCGCGTGCGTCCGCTGTTTGCGTCGAATTTCCATTGATCGATGCTCGTCGAACGTTTTCATCGGTGTTCGGCAGGCAATGTTTAGTCACCGCTCAGACACCAGGTGTGTACGGGACGGGACGCACCCGGCGATGGATGTCACGGACACGGGCGGCTAATTGTTTCGATGGTCAACGCCACATCTTGATTGGCCAAATTGGCACTTTCGAAAATTAGCTGCTTTGCTCCAATATGGTTGACTGTCCTCTTCTCGGAGGGCAGTGGTTTGGCCCACCAGGTTTGAGCGAACGGTGCTAATCTTGGGTTTCTTTTCGGACTTCCCATTTTTGCCTTATCACCTTACCGGCATAAAGCGGAAGTCACACACGATCGAATGTGGCCATTATCTTTCTGCTTCACTTTTAATTACATGAGCGACTCTTAACATTGAGTTGTCATTTAGCGGTAGGTTGGGTTAGTTTTGTGGTCGGGTTAGAATGATGTCTTTATCGTGCCGTATATTTCCGTACCACAGTTCAACCAACCACGCGTGCTTGTGCTTTTTGCAGGGATTTTTCCTCAGCATACTTGTTTTGGCCAGCACAGTATTAGTCACCTGCCTGAAAGCGAAATGATGCATAATTATATCTAAGGCTTAATGGCTTTGGCGCAAATTTGACCTTCGTTTAGACGCCCGTTGGGGCGCGCATTCGGAGGGAACTTATGCAAACCAAGAGAATATACAGCAATCCATGTGGTTTGTTGGTACGATTGAAGGTGCTTAAAGCGTTTATGGCCATTAGCAATGTTAATCGCTTTTAGAGCAACTTAATTGTTCGATAATTTCTCGATGCATTTCTTACTAAATGTTCAGTTTACACTTAAAATTTGTTACTTAAAAAAACGAATGCCCTAATTTCCAATAAAATAGAATTTTGTAAAAAAACCCCTTCGATTGTGCCACCGTGCAGAGTCGCCGCACGAAATGTTGCAAAATGAACATAATCAATTCAACAAATTGCAATCAATTTTAAGTAGAAAAAGAACCCTCCGGTTGGGAAGGGAAGAAGCAAGTCCCGGCATGGTGATACTCCCAGCAACAGTTCATGCCGATGATTGAATTAAATCAGCGCAATCGTCCGTACGATCGGTATCTCGATGGTCGAGTAGCAGCAGCAAAAGGCTCCCGCACGAAAGTCAATCGGTCGATTGACGTGCGATCATCGTGCGATCGTAGTGTGTCTGTGTCTGTATGTCGGCTTAGTACCGCGTGCGTAGCTCAGTAGTGCACCGTTGCCCTTAAGAACGTGCAAACAAAACGTTGAAACAAAGTGTCCCTTCGCCCATAACGGAACCAACGGATTCCGCGGTGTATCGTTTCCCTTTTCCGTTCTTTCCCGTACGGGTGGAATGTGACCGCACCAGCATAACTATCGGAGCGCGGAAGGTTATGTTGGTCCACCACCTAGCACCTTGTCCCGAAGGTTTTTCTGTGTGTGTGCTGTGTTCGCTGCGTACGATCGATGCTGCGTGAACGGGCGCACCAAGCTAACAAATCCAAAACAAACCAACCGTCCGCTCGCTTTTCCTCCGCGCGTGAACTAGCGGGTTGCGGCTAGTAACTCTTTCGGTACGGTACAGACCCGATACGCCATAAAACTAGTCCTCGGTGTCTGTCGGTAGGTGTCGGAACGGAACCGTGGTGGTGGCAATCCTTTTGCAACGCGCCCGGTTGCAGCAGCCTCGTCGGAGCCTCGTACAGTATTGCAAGTACTACGCTTGCACTGATTTCTTGCACCCGATGCACCACTCGGTAGCGTTTGCCGTACGTCCCACACCCGTCATCCGATCGCAATGGCCGATGCAACGGTGCCACCGCAGCTGCAACACCGTACTGCACTCAATAAACCCAAGGTGAGAACGACCTAGGAAGGGGTTCCGTGAACGGGGGGAGGGGAGGGATGAAGGGTGAGCATGTGAGGGAGGAAAAGGGTTGCTTTCCAACACGCGACAAAGGGAGCTGGGGTGCGTGAGTATATGCGAACGGATTTATTAGTCCATCGTCCCGCCATGCGACGCGTGGAAAGCGTACGGAATTTCCCACCCATACCACGGCCGCTTGCCACAGTTTTCCAAAAACGCATAAATAAATCTACGCCGTGTATCTGCGAAATCGAAAACCGATTGGTTTACCCGATTCTGCCTTATGTCTATGCCAAGGTTTTGCGATCCTCCATACTTACAACGGTGATCGGAGAATGGACATGTACTTGCATCAACTGCAGTTGCACCGGAAAAAAAATACGATGACAGGCAGCATCGGAGCAGTTAAACGACGACCAGCCTTGGTGCAGGTGGGTCAAACGGAAGTGGCAAACCCACCATCCTAACAGTCCGTCCGAAGTTCTTCTGTAGCGAGAACCGAGCGACGAACAATTCCCTTGCGGTAGGGATGATGATGAAGCACTAACCCAGTTTGACGCGCATGACAATTGCTGGAGTAATGGAGGAGTCGAGCTCACATTCAGGGGTGTGCAATTAAAAGATGGTTTTTTTTTCGTGAGTTGTGAGACTTCTGTCAATCGGGCTTACTGTTTGATTGAGGACATAAAGGTGGGACGGTGGTGCAAGCTGAGGTAATGAGTGAGGAAGATTGCAGTAAAGTTGCACCGTATCGCGTGTTACTGAGCGTGCTAATTGCAACCGCATGGAAACAGCGTCGTACGCGAAAGGCGTGAGTATTGAACTCAGGCTGGACAATTTGATGCGTGCAATAAAATGGTACAAGATGTACGATCTAATCACTATCACGTAACAATAACACCTGAAATTAATGAAGTTACAATAATTTTAACACAACAATAATAATAATAATAATAATATAACAATAATAATAACAATAATAATAACACCTGAAATTAATGAAGTTACAATAATTTTTGATCAATTTTCCTATACCGTACCTTTTGTATAATTTTACAACTATGTAAGTTTTAGCTGGGAATGTAATAAAATTGAAAATTCATTCAATTTCGTTCCGGGAATACTCAACTTAGATCATGTTTCCAAACATTAAACAAGTAAACAAGCTATAAAACACATCAAGCGTCTTCCTGGTTTTAATCTTCTCTCGCAGAAGTTTCGTATTTGAACATCAAACATGTCTTCCAAACATCCACACGTACTGTTGCGCTTCGCATCAACTGCGCCACAATCAAAATGGCGATCGGAAGGGGTGCGAATGAGCATAATGCTCAACCTTCCCCGTTGCGAGCAAACATCCTCGTTCTAACCTCGGCTCATTACGACGGTAAACTAATAAAAATTAAGCAACACATTTGCAATTGAGCTGGCACCGTGGCAGGCACGGGAAGCTGAAACAAGACGTTTGACAGCATCCGCGAACCGAACACAACGAAACGGTTGTGTGTTGGTGGGTTTTCTAAAGACAGATAATAGATTTGATAACCGATTTACACCTGCCTGTTTGTCGCTTCGATGGATGGTGCGGCACAAAACCCTCCTGCCAGCTCACGAAAAAGCAATCGAAATCAACCGACGCTACGCGTAAAGTAATCTCACCTCCCTCGAACCGGGCGGATAGAAGCGTATGAGAACAATAAATAACGAAACCGGTGAGGCACACCATCAATTATGCAAATTTCATTTGTTTGCACAACGCAGTGCCTTTTTGCTTCTTTACTTTCCCGTATGCTACACGAGATGATGATGCGCGCTTGCACGCTTGGTTTGCCCGATTTGTTCGTGTACGTTCATCGCAGACAAAATTTCGATCGAGAGCCGCGCCACTGATTGCGGGAGCATCTTCTCGGGCGCATTAAAATGTTCCTGCCGAGCAATACCGGTGTGGCGTGAGAGATTTGATCTCGATCGGTACCCTCCAGTCCAGTTCGCCCTTTACACCCATTCGGCTCGGGTTGGGGTATTGTACGACCGGCACTAGCAAACCAGGGGGCAGACAGCGGCAGAGGTTAAATGTTTGGCGCAACATACACGAGACACACACACGCACACACACCAACATACACCCGTAGTTTGTAATAATCATGATGGACTGATCGCGGAGATCGCGCACCACTGAGTTGGCAATTGATTTGGCGGCTTCTAATTGAGCAGTGAGGAAGGGAGGGCAATGGTAAGGAAGGCAACGAATGCATTCAACTCACACGGCTGTGGTAAGATGGCAAGACCATTCGTTGCAGACTGAAGAAAGCGAAAGTGAACATTCTTTACGCGGTGCAAGAGTCTGCCCTTTACGGTGTGAAGAATTGATTGCAGGGTTTAATTGAAAGGGAAACGGTCGTCAATGTGTGTTTAAAAACATTCTCACACTTGAACACATTTGTTGTTGATAAGTTTCATTATCTATTATACATAAAAAGTATAAACTTTTATTTATCGATGTTTCGGTAAGGCAGACAACTATAAGGAATGGAAGAGGATTAGGACGCAAGTTACTATAAAGATGACAAAAAACTGCCAAAAGATAATAGCACAATTGTTTCAGTTGATAGCATAATTGTACCACATGATAGCACAAAGTCAGTACGGAGTGGTATCGATGAAGTACAAATAAAAACCACTAACAATAATTACTACATTGTACTGTGCAATACGACAGACTTTGCGTTATCATGTGATACAATTGTGCTATCAAATAGTGCGGCACTATCATGCATGATGCGCTTGCAGTGTCGCGACGGTGATTGTATATTTGTTTGCGTAGTTCCAACAGCTGAAAAATCCTTTATTGAGTGTTTAAATGTTATCTATCTTCATTTAATCTTTTATTTATAGTTTAATCTAACAATCAGTCTCTAATGGCAATGTAATTAAACCGATTACAAAAGGCAATCATAATTCCTGTCCATCGCCTCAATTTATCAACACATCATGGCCAGTGATTTTTTGAATGGCAAAACTAAACTGTCGTAAAGGCTAGTCGTCCGTAAAAGCTGCACATGCAACTGATGCACAACGCGGTGGACGCATAAAAGCTCAAGAGAGAAAAAAACGCAAAAAGGTGTTAACAATAATTGCAGCACGGCTGTAAACAGCGATCGATACGGCCTGATCTGCATTTCTTTACCATGGCTTGGTGTCGTTCGTAGTAAGTTGATCGTATTTGGAGCAAAGCACATTTCGCCAGCGAAAGGAAAACTCGTTTCTATGTACGCGGGCACGCGTGTGAGAAAGAGGCATACGAGGCGCAGGTCTGGCACGGTAAATGGTTCTGATTACCCCCGCCGATGGCTTCTCTAATGCAATGGGCCTGGTGCAACAGAAAGGCTAATAATAATAAGCCTAATTATGATTGCGTAATCAGGTGGTAGCGGGTGGTACCTGGCGTGGAGGGGCTCGAAATTTGCCCAAAATACAAAAGTAACCCCCTCCTCAAGACCGAAGAAGCCGAACAAATGGCCGAAGGAATATCGGCCAGGCTCTTTGCATTGGCCTCTTTTTGTCTTGGTTTTGGTCGATGGCGATGGCCAGCCAAGGGGATTGATTGCCGATGATGCGTGTGGACGCACCGGTACACACGCTGCATTACCCCTCCGTGAGTCACCGTACCGCCGCACCCATCGTGCCGTCTCTAATGCAAACGCATCGTTGCGAGCCTTGCTTTCAAGTATCAAGTTTACAATAATTGCTCCACGATGGTTTCATGCCGATGGTTGCTGACTGGCCGATGGAGGCTTTACCAACCTGGAGGTTGGCTTGGGCAGACTTTTATGTAATCCGGCATTTTTTAGGCCAACGGCTACCAGAAGGTCCACGCTGCATTATACCGCAATCGAAACCCAAGCATTTAGAGCGTTCTAACACCTCAAGGCGCGTGCGGATCTCAAGGATCTTGCGGCTGCGTACGTATCCTTGTTGGTTTGAGTTTGAATTACCAGCAAAAGTACAAATATTGGAGCCCATTAAAATGGCTCAGCCTTATGTTTCATTCCTTAACCTTCGCCACTGGAGATAATCTAATTATGCGCCACCAACTGGTTTCCAAGAAGCCATAAAATCAAATAACGAACTAAAAATTTCATAAAGCTCCTAAATAAAACTAAGATACGCAACAACCAAAACAAAAAACGCGTACTGCATTCATCGGACCATTTAATGGACACGGGGTCTGCCAGAAGCAACGAATAGTTTCCGCCAAAAAGCAACGCGTTTCTAGCGGCAAAAGGTTAAACATACATATCAAGGTTTGCCGCAAGCGTAAGCGAACGCTCTAAAATGTGCATAATGCGCGGGCTGGGAAGCACAACCCTTGATAGTTGTGATGGCCAGAACAAGCGAAAAGGGCCTCCAGTTTCGACTCCGATTGCTGATTCTAGTGGTTTGGATTGTTTGTCCATCTCTCTCGCTCACTCTCCGGTGTGCTTCTATTGCTCTGCGTACCGTTTTCTGATTTCCTTTACGCAACGCCGATCAATTCCAATGGCAAACGGTGCGGCCCCCGGTACATCGGTACCGTGGTGTGCGTGTTGGTCTTTGCGGAAATTGTTTACATTTGCAAACTGGTGCGAAATCGAACGCCAAAGGTCTTCGTTAGGTTGCATCCTGCCACTTTACACGTATTTGGGTGCATTGTTGGGCACATGACATTGAACGGAACGGAATTCAAAAGGGTTCCAGCGCTCAAGTTGAAGCGATTTCGCAACAGATGGCGCCTTCAGGGAGCTGTCATTTGTACATTGACAGATGTGAAAATTAGTAAACATTCTGAATTAGTTACATACTTAACTTCACTTTACTTCCATATTTACGTCACTTTCAAACTAGTCTTGCATGTAGACCATAACAACTTTGAATTTCATTGTAATACAAAACGTTCTAAGCTTTAAACAGAACAAAAACTGTTTGAATTGTTCAACTCCAGAAAAATCTCCAACATCTGCGCAACAACGACGCTAATGAACTCTCTTCCGCATTTAACCAGAACGAAGCGCTCCTTACATTTCATAACATTACCCAACTAAACCCATCCTGTACTACGTCGTTTGCATTAACCGTTCTTAAGTTGATATTCTGCTAAGCTAACCATCTCCCCAACAACATGTAATCAACCATATTGCACCGAATTAGCTGGGGTATTCCGCGATTTAATTTGCGCATCGAATTAAAGTTTCAGTCCCGCACCATCGGCACATAATCATCGAACGGTTCTGCCTGGCTGGGAGGAGCTTAAGCTCGTTGCGGTAATAAGAGATCTTGCTGAAGAATTAAAAAAGGAGAAATAATTAATTAACCAGTAGCAACTGGTTTTTGCGTTCAGCTCGAGGGACAACCAGCGCAACTAGCCAAACGGTTTGGGGCTCACGAAAACCCTCCGTAGACGTATGTCTGGCAAGTGTTCGACAAGGTCGCAAATCTTCGCCTAAGGGAGTCACCTCGTAAAGATTCACCATTCGGACCCCGGTCCGGTAGGGTTCTGTAATTGAGCCACACAAATTGCACGACGACATGTTGGAGTAGTTCGATTTGGTGTTGTTGGCGCCAGAAAAGAGTGGAGGCTACTTAAAGTCGCAAGGTGTTAAACTGGCCGTGCATTACAAAGAAAGCAAAAGCTTCTCACCTTCACCTAATAAAAGCGATCGTCACCCGGCAATCAACAGGCGTTCACACTATGGTTGTATAATAAAATTCCACCATCAGGAAACAACGCCCCGAATAGTTCTCGGTGCCCGATCGTCACGCCTGGTGGCAAAAGGTGGAGAAATTGTTATAAATGGTAATGCTGTGAAAGACCACCGCCATCCAAACCGAATGGCACCGGACCGGGGGATAAAACTGTAAAACTTATCGCTGTAAAATTATGATCTCCCGCATGACAATTATCGTGCGATCGGGTGATCGTGTCGGCTGTACGCGACCCACGGTGAAACCGGTCCTTGTGTGTACACAAGTCTGCAATGACCTTTTCCGCGCTCGCTTTCATCCCCACGCGGCCGTGTGTAGATGTGTGTGCGAAATTTCACGCAAAAGAACTCATTTTCTTGCCCTTTGGGCCGTTGTAACGCGAAAGGGAAAAACACAAAATTAAGCCATTTCAAACCGGCCGTCCATCGACGACGGACAAACGGTGTCACAAAATCAATTCCTCACACCGAAAACCACAACCGTTTGCCCACAAGGATGCATGGTGGTACATGGTCCATGTGCCGTGGCCGTTTTGCACACTTCACGCGAACTTGTCAACTTTACGTCTTCATACGCCCCAAAGCAACCCCCAACACGGTCACGATAATAATAATAATACTATTGCACACGGAGAAGTGGCCGTTTTCGCGCTCGTTTGGCTATCATTTTTATGCTGATGTGATTTCTTTGTGCATCGGCGAAGGTCACACCGTAGCCGACGATGTCACACTGTCAGTGTCCTGTCCGAGCGCATGATCCGCACGGGTCAAAACATTGTTCAGACCCCCGGGGCAGTGCGAGTGTGTGTGTGTGTGCCAATATGTGCGTCCCCTTTTCGAGGTTGCACAAAAAGGGATGGCGTGTAATTTATGTATGAATGAAGGTGCGCGTGAAGTGTGCGTTCCACCGTGGTGGTAGTATCTCACCTTACCCAGAAGGGACCCCAAACGTGCCCGGATTGCCAGCATCCACCCGTACGGTTCGGGATGGGAAGTGTGTGCGACGGTACTCACGTGCCGGAAAAGGGTGCGATCTCGACCGGACGACAAAAGGTGCGCACGGGATGTTATGTAATGTGACGATGACATTGAATTTATGCGACGTGCCCCAACGGTTAAAACCAACGGGCTCCAATTTTGCCTACAGTTGAACAGAAAATACTGGAACACCCGCAAATACGAATGACATCTTCTGGCTTATCTTTCTAATCTCATGTTTATACGACAGCGCTATCAATATTGCTATTTCTGTGAAGAGATAAGTTGTTTGATTATTTTGTTTGTTATCTATGGTAATTGTTTAACTAGTTCAATGTTGATTAGACTTTTCGATTAGACTAGATAATGTTGATTAGACATTATATATTTTAATTTGTGTTTTATTTACTTTCAATCAATTAAAGTACAAAGTTTACTTACATCTCTCAAATACAATTTCATTGTTCCTTGTTTTATTCGTGTGTAGATCGCCAACCAGCCACGACCAGCAGTAGATGCGCACCGCCAGCAAACATCAACACGCGAGCGAACCACCACCGACAGCATCCACCGTGCGGGACCGTCCCGGCGCGACCCGCGAAAACAAGGCCATCGACCCTCACCCGTCACGTCCTGTGTCGTAGTGCGCTCGGAACCGTTCCATCACACCGGATACGATGGGATTGCACAAAAACTACTTCAAAGTTGGACAGAATGCTAGCAATCAGCTGTTCGGTTTGCCACCCGGCCAGAATGGACCGACGCCGCTATCGATGCTCATTTCGCAAGGAGCAAAGTTTAACAGCAGTAAGTATCGGATATCCTCTTTTGCCACATTCTCCGTACAGTTTCTCACAAAAAGAAAAGCGATTCGATTCGAGCGATAACGGTACGTTTAAATGGAGAAACCCTACAACAGCGGGTACGCAAGAAACATTTGATACGCTTCTCGATAGCGCGTGCGCATCGCTATGGAAACAGCGACACGCCACATGGCAAGCGTGCCGAAAAGCGTGGCCCGCCCTGTGCCTTAAACTAATGAGTAAGGAAAATTACGGGCCTTGGTGACGCTTGGCTCTGCCTACGATTCAACGGGTGCGGCAATGCCGTGCTCGGTAGGTTCTATTTTTGAAGAGGCACAGGTCGTCCTCGAGCTTGTCCCTGCCTACTTTGCGGGGATGCTCGAGAGTGATGCGATCTACCTCATAATTAGACATTGAACTGCTATAGACTGACCTGTTAGTGGAGTCCTCTTTTATAGAACTCATATAAATTATAGGAGGAAAAATCGAACTATAATCTCATACGCTTTTCCCAAATCTTTTAGAACAACGAAAGGAAGTGTTATATTGGTTTTTAATGCAACAAATAATGTCTTCTTACCTACGTAATCCGCTAAATGTTGCTTATTTTCCTCATCTAAATGCCAGGCCTATTTAAAAACAAAACCCTTTCAGCACCTATTTATCCAAAGCAAACTAGCTCGTGATGAAGGTGTTATAAAAACCTCACCTTTCCATCCAAAGATTAAGCCCCAGGGAACTCCACAAACAGAGCGCCAGTCGTTGATGGTACACAGTGCAAAATACTCCAACAATAAAAAAACGTTTACTCCACCTGTCGTGATCGACGTGATTAGACATCGGGTAGAACGGTTCGCAACAAAAATCAAGACGTCTCGGCAAGGCGCTTCAATCACGGCTCCTCCACCCGGAGGCTGCGTAATGGTGGCCTGGTACAATTGCGCCCGTAGGAGATGAAGAAAAAACCACAGCTCCCCGTGCAAACGGCAATCAGCGGCAATCATCAAAACCACCTCGATCTCGGAATTGCCTTCACCTGCCCAATGAAACCGTGTCATTACAAACATCAAAAGGGCCCCAACAACGTAGCCAGAGTGTCGTTAACCAGCTGGGGACTTTGTCTCATTCTATCCCTTCGTAGACAATGTTGTTTGCGCATGGATACGTTTCTCCTTTTACCAACAATTAATAATGAGCAGAAGTAGAAGAAAAACACGATCCTCGCAAACTCTGCCGAACACTTCAGGCGTTGAAGTTGGACAAACTCTCCACTCCAATTGACAGCAAACACTTACACCTTCGGAGTGGGAGTATGATGGGATGATACAGCGGTTTTTTTCTTCTTTGCCACCCGCCGAGATACTTCGCACCTGGATAGCAAAAAAGTAATCCCCCCGTTTTTTGGGATCGAAGTGCTTATTGGTTCATGATCAGTTACATGATCATGACTCGCGAGAACGCTAATCAAATCACCATCAAATCAACATATGAGCAACACCGCAGTACGTCGCACTTCCCTTGCGGTTCGTACGATCAGAGATCAGAAAAATTAAATTAACGCTTCTGCCCCTGTTCTTCTGCTCGCTTCGATTGTACGATCAGGTACGAGGAACAGCAAGAGAGAAAGATGGACTACATCCATCTTGTCTGGGAGATGTGTTCCACCAAAAGGCAATGTACGCGTCATCGAGTATCGCACCCGCCGTACCATCAGTGCCACAGCGTTGAACGAATTCTTGTCCGTGCCGGATATTTTGGTAATTTTCCTGCCGTCTCTCTCTCTTCATGCACTCTGTGAGCCTTATTGACTTAGCCGACATACGCTAACAGCAGCTGAAGTACGCACATGAAGACCGTCGAATGACCTTCAGTGAGTCCGCAATCTCTTCTTGCCCGCAGCAAACAGTCAACTATTTACGGGTCCTTCACAGTACGCACAGGATTTTGCTAGCTTTTTTGTTGAAAAAAGCCCCAGACGCTCTACCGCCGAGCCGAGCGTTCTGTTTCAATTTCAGCCATATCTAATTGAGTACTCCATTTCGGTCGATACCGAATGTTTTTGGGGGTCTCGTGCACAAATTACGCCTAATGACGATTGATCATTAATGTTGCTGGTTCGGCAGGCAGAGGTTCGCTGGGGGCTCTCCCTCCAAAATCTACCGCCTATCATCGTTCTGTTCGGGTACGGCTACAAAGTTCATCCGGATGGATGGATGATGAACGTTATGGGCAAATATTTAATCAACAAGCGAACGGACAATCAAAACCCACGGAGGATTTCTTTGTGCTCCGTTGTTTTTTTCCTTCCATCGTTCGATTCATCTACATCTCACGGCAGCTGGCTGGGACGTAAAACTGTCCGTGTTTGGATTGATGCACGTTTAGATCGCCCCTTTATTGACATATCCATATCAGATTCTCACTGTTGTCGTGTGTTTTGACGAAAGCGTTGCCAATCTGTCCACAACTAGGTTCCGACCCATGATTGTTTGTCCGGTGAGTTTGCAGTGTGTAGTGTTGCTAGGGTGAGATGTGCGATTTGCTAAACTGCAAATGATGTCCTATTAATAAAGTTTCAATAGAGGACTTCCTTTAGACTTACTATACTTATCTTTTTTTATTCAAAAACATCGTAATCCAAGCGGGTTTACAGAAATAAAGACTTAGGCTTAGGCAAGAGAAATAAATCAAAAATAAATAAAATGTCAGTGAGAGGGGCAATTTAACACATTTTTGCAAATTGTTTCATGGAAACAAATGTCACTGGCACTGGACGATCATGAAACGTTTGCTTTTGCCTATAAATTTTCGATAAATTATCCCACCGGTGTGGTATTTCGTCATCTTGCTTATTAACAAACCCATTCACACCACAAACGGAATGCAAAAAAAAAACGACATTACCAATGTGCAACTAAGAAAGAAAAGTGAATCGCATAACTGCAGACACTAAATCGTAAACAAACCATTTAAACATACACGACGAGAGGGAAATTCTTAAGCAATAGCATCCCCCTCGCTGGTCACTTCTCACCCGCAACCCCACCCCGTCAATCAACCCTCGCGGATGGTGTGACTCTTTAACCTAAAACTGAAAACCGGTGAGAGCACAAATCGCCCCAATCACACATGACCCCACCAGCAACCCCTCACCAACATCCCCGTGTCGGGGGGGAAGAAAAGCAAACCGGTCAAACCTCCGGCCGGGCCTGTTTAGATCGTAGAAAATGACGCACTCCAACGCCGATACCAGGTCCAGTACGCCGTACGGCACGTTGCCGAACATTCCTTACATAATGGTTACCACCGATCAACACGACCCGGGCATTTGCGAGTGCATTTGCCATTGCACCGAAAGATCGAGGTTTTGCAGACAGTTTTACTATTGCGAAGGATGTCGGGGCATTTGCCGGGCAGGGGGCAGCGGGCAGGGCCGGGTGTACAGTCACGCACGCAAGGGTGCAACAACTGAAGGGACGGCTTAACTTGACACCGTTCAAGGCGAAAGATAGTTGCCCTATAGATTGACCCATATGGCGTCGTTGCTGCTGGTGGTGGTATTGGACGCTTCGAGAGGTGTAAAGTAAACCCACCACTAACCATCCTTCAGAACCACACCGTGAGAGCTACCGATTGCAATCTGCAACGTCGGAGGATAGAAGAAAATTACCAGACCCACGACACCCACGGGAGGTGCGGTTCTCGTACGTATCGATCGCAGCTCGTCGGTAATTTGATCGGCCACCGCAATGACCAGGCAATGCGGCAACTAGCATCGGTGGTAGACACCTCGTACAAGCAAACCCCACATGGACACCCACTGAACTCGATGCTCGAAGATTTCGAGTGTTGCAAGCAATCGGCTGTCGTTCCTGTGGTCGTGAAGGAAAACAGCTGATCGGTCGTTGTTAACTACAAATTTAGTGGCTTTCAGCTGTCGTGCAGAATAATCTGATCTTTCCCAAGAGGTGATCTGTTTAAACTGTGTCATAAATTAGCAAGCCAATAAACTGCTCATAATCTCTAATTCCTTTTTTCCCCCAACCTAAAGTGTGACACAAATTTACACTCTTATATAGGCCAAGGAAAAAGGATTTCACATCACTTTTTCTTCGGCTTGATCTTCGGCTTGTACGCACACTCGTGTCAACAACGGGTTCCGGGCCAAAGTATCAGTAGCTCCATCCGTAACGCATACTGACCAGTCTGTACACATCCCAACCTCGGCTGGCAGCATTTGTTCTTGTTTGATTTGTTTCTTGTCCATTCCTTTGGCGACCTGTTTACCAGCCAGTTTCAGCAAATGTGCAGAAAAAAGAGCTTCGCAAAGAGTTGATTATATAACCGAAATATCCATGCAGCTCGTTATGCTGCCATATCCATTTTTCAATACCTGTTTTAGCCACTATATGGCAGGGTAGGGTGGAAATGGTAGGTCGTGATAGGACACGGCACACTCAAATACTGTGGCGATGATCTTGCGCACCAGAAACCGTCCTGGTTCGCATCCAACCGCACCGCACAGCGACAGTCGGTGCGAGTAATGAGCGATAGCTCTTGAGTGCTGCGAGTCTGCAAGGAACTCGCCCAGCTGCTGTTTACTGTACACATCTGATGTAATTATTATTCAATTAAATCTGTTGCACATCTCGAAAACCAGTGCACCGATATCCTGACCTAACCTAGGCCGATTGATATTAAGGCGGGTTGCAGTACAACGTGTTTGTGCAAGTGAATCGCGCCTGAAACGGGAACTTATTGGAGCTTCGGTCAACCGGAGTGCAACCCGTTGGCAAACACGTGGCCCTTACAAGGCCACCGCACTCACGGCAGCACAGCTTCAGGACCGGGTGGGTGTTGACATGATTATAGGTTTACGGCGATGCGGTGGGATTACAATCGATTAGACGGCAAACCCCTTCCTGGAGGTCAACCTGATGCCGTATGGATTACGGCGAGGAAAAAAAAGCGCACCTAACGGAGATAGTGTTGCTATCTCTCGGCCGGTTGGCAACAGAGGAATGTGGGTGAAATTATACCATACCCGCCTCGGATACCCGTGGCGTATGGATCACACTCAAATAATTGTCCGTTCGGTGACTTCCGCGAGAGCGGACTGAAATCGAAGGACGACACGATATACCCTTTCGTACCTAATCATTATCACACATTGAACTTGAAGGTTGATAACGGGCAGGTCTAGGGTGTATGCTATAATATATGCACAAGGGTTTTGCATAAGCGGCACTAGAAAGGCTTATTTTGTGAGTGGTCATGTTACCCATTCCTCGTTAATTGTTTGTCCATAGGGCAAACTTCAAACTCATTCAGGGACACAAAGGAGTTCTTACATAATGTAACACTGTAACACTTTTTTAAGTGAAAACCTAAACATTTTTACATCCTTAGATTGCATTAAATATGCCATCAATCAAATGACGTTATGAATAATTAAGACGATTAATTATTATTAAATAACTTCCTGTACTAACAAACCCTGTAACCATTGGCAGCATAAATAAAGGAAAGCTATTAAATCCCTTTTCCATCATCATCATCATCATCATCATCACCGGCATAGTACCGAACCAGTTGCTACATTGTCCTTAAAGTGTCTGTGGTTTGTTGGGTTGGGAGATTAAACCACATTCTTCCAATAAGTTTCAACCCTCGATTCAATCCCTTTATTGTCGTGAGAAAACTCAACTTCACCGCACACATGGTCCACATACATGAACTGCATCGCAGTAGTGCAACAAAGGACAATGTGTAGTACGAAGCACTACTCTCCCGTCCTGTGGTTGTTTGCTGATACATAAAGGTCGTATTGAATGACTTCTGCTTGGCTACAACCGCTCAGAGAAGACCATTCAAATCGACCGATAAACCCACAGGGTGCGTTCATTTCGTGGGATGAGGAACTTCTTGCTGTATTTTAATAAAAACTTATAGAAAACTAATGTGACAAATTTGAGCTAAAAAAATGTAATTAATCTGACATTTGAATTCTTCTCCTTCCAGATCGCATTGCGGTAATTATATTTGGAATTGTCACCCTTATTGCCGGTGTTATACTATCGTCCGTACCTTGGCTAAACATATTCATCATGAAGGTAAGCGCAATGTTGCCCACAGTTCATTTCCGAGTGGTAACCATTTTTTTACTATTCCCTATTCCAGAATCTGAGACTATGGAACGGAACGATAAGCTTCCACTATTGGCAGCGTCCGGGCGTGACTAGGCTAACTAAGGTGTACATATTTAATGTTACTAACCCGGAGGGGTTCCTCTCCGGTGAAAAGCCAAAACTAGTTGAAGTAGGACCATTCGTGTATAGGTAAGCGAATCGACTGCCCCCGATAGTGGGATGTCCCCTCTGTATCGCGTACAGCCAATACATTACACGATTGCCACCCATTCGTGCTATTTTTATCCGATCTTGATCCGGGATGGTGCTCACAACTTTCCAAGAATAGTCGAGATGTACACAATCGAACGATCGTATTGTTGACGGTTTCTCATTAACGATCACGTTTGCGTTTCCGGTCTGGATTAAATATTGTTCTGCTCGAACAGAAAAACAATCGTCACGCTGCTGTATCGAGGCGGCCATTGCTGGGTTTTCCCCCGTTCGTACGCTCCCTCGGGAATGAAAATTGCACTTCATTAAAATTAATACACATATCTTACCGTACACGCCGATCGAACTCTTTCCTAATGCGAAAAACTAAGGGAAATTCCCCTCGGGCTGTGTGTAAAGATTTAATCAACCCCGAAGGAATGAAGGTGTGGTAGCGCGTGCACCGGCTTTGATTTGCGTGATAAAACACACACGCACGCACCTGATTGAAGGGTGATTGTGTAATGTATTATGTAAAAAGCATCTAAACAAACACTCGGCTTGCAGTAGTACGTACTGCTCTCGCCGAAATAGACCGTTCTCGGTGCCTAATTGCACTGCGGCAGGTTCGCGTCTCTATCGGAGCGGTCCTCTGTACCCTTGGTGAGTGCGTTTTACGTACGTTCGCACCCGAGTTCAATGGTCAATGTGTCCGTCGGCCACGTTCAAGTACGACTAGTTTTCGCTTCATGCCACCATAACCCGTGTTCTTCCGCACCCTTACGGAAGATCCACCCTATGCCAAGAGGTACCTCGCAATGCCTCAGTGGATTAGTTTATTAGACAAGTAATTGCGTCAACCTAAACGTGGAGCTCAACGCGAGCGAATGAGACAGAGCGGGTGACGGGGGGGGGTACTTAAACCACGGCAGCCGTACCACACCGCAATCAAGATCGTAGCACACGCTGGCGGCTACTTCCAATGACCGATCCAACGCAAGATCACGGTCGTCCGGTCTTGGGTACCGACATCCGTTCATCAGTGCCGCTTTCCGAATGCGCGCTCCCTGCCAATAGATGTCTGTTAATGTTGTGCTTTCGGTTCTCGCTTCTCGCCAGGGAGGATATGGAGAAAGTGAACATCAAGTTTCACGACAACTACACCGTGACGTACCAGCACAAGAAGATTCTGCAGTTCGTTCCTGAGCTTAGTGTAGACAAAAACCTTCGCATTACGACACCAAATATTCCACTGCTGGTAAGTGTGTTGCGGCGTAATGTCTATCCGGTTATAAATATACCACGCTAACTATTACCCTTCCTTAAAACCTAGACCATCTCCACCCAAAGCAAGTACCTCAACTTTATGCTCGCCAAGACCATATCGGTATTACTAACGGCAACCAAATACGAACCGTTCATTTCACTGACGGCCGACGAGCTGGTATTTGGTTACGACGATACGCTCGTCAGTTTGGCCCATAAGTTCTATCCCCGAAAACGACGACCCATGGACAAGATGGGCCTACTGAATGGGGTAAGTCTTTCCTTGAGTTTAGGCACATTTTCCGGCTCCTTCTCAGATTTTCATCCGAAGGCGATGTTCTCTTCAACCCGATCTCTTCATCTTCACACTTGTACAACAACGCAATTGAGCAACATCCAGCATAAGACCATGAGACCATCATCATCATTAGCGAGTCGTGTGCTCCACTGTCGATCGCCGTGTTTACGATCGTAAACGCTAGCAATCGTCAGCAATCGCTTCCATCATCATCCGAGCCTTCATTCCTTCATGACACCATCCGCATTCAACGGTGAACAGGCGCAAAGACAAGTGACACAAGGAAGTCTTTTAGGCACGAGGATCTAACGCAACGAATTGATCCGGATTGCTTTGCTCGTTCTTTGTTTCCATTTCCATGTTTTCTCTCTATGTGTGTTTCGATTCATTGCAGGTAGATCTTTCCATCATTGATCATCATCTCAGCACTCGCTCTCCTCATGCCTTCATTGATCAATCATCTCAACTTAGCTGCACTGCATCTTCATTCATCCAGAGTCCTTTTTTTCATTCAGTACTTCATTTTTCCCATTCTATTGTCTATTTTTTAACCCTTATTTTTCCCTTTCTGAACAAATTTCCCACTTTGCATACTTTCAAAACAACTTTTTCACTGCACACACTACGCTAGTAGTTGGAGGGCGCTCGGCTCAGGACCTTGACTTTTTTCACGCTCACTAACGGCCTAGAACTTCCGCCGACCACTAGCGACCCAAACGAGCTTGGTTCTGTTTTTGCTCTTAAAGCTGCAGATAATGTTCTCAACCACAAATAACCTCCCTCCCCCCCAGGGTGTAACGACGTGGATTAACCGCTATTTGATGTAGCCACTAGGTTTCTGTTTCATTTTTCCGCATTTTTCATTGCGGAATCCATTGTTGAAAGTATTTGAACGATGTTGAGCAGTGTTTCCACCTGCCGAAACTGAATCAAACCGATCACACGGTAGCGAATCAATGGAATAAGAACTTATGATTGTTGTTATCGTTCTTCCCTTTTCTGTTTTGATATGAAGCTCGCATAACTCATGCTGATGTGTGAAATGGAATGTATCATGGGCGAGCTGGTAGCTTGGGGCTGTTAATGTGAAAATTCATTTCCCACTATGCAACACGGTCATGTGAACCTTTCGTTGTGTGCTCTAGAATGTGCTAAATTCGTATGCATTAGTTATTCCGGTGTAACCACGCAAAAAAACGGCTGCTAGATTCATTCCAACGAATTATTTAATCACTTTTTGCTCGGTTACAAATTTCATCCCGATTCATATGGCGGTCGCATCGTGCAAATACAGCTTGAAACGGATCATTTGTGGCAGTAATAATCACCTCTGGTACCTTACGAACGGGGCATTAATCGCATGATACGATGAGAAAACTCAGTTACGATATGCATCAGGCCTGATACGCAGCGAGCGTACGGTGCCGCCGCGGGGTTCGTCGTCTCGGTGTACGCGCACTCACCCGGAGATCATGACCCTGACCAACACTGGATGCAGGAAGACCACCCATCAATTATCGATTACAACATGCGCGGCGTTTAAACGATCGCCCGGCATGCTGACTTTACACTATCGGATAAAAGAGACAGAGAGAGAGAGAGAAAGAGAGAGAGAGAGAGAGAGAGAGAGAGAGAGAGAGCAATCCGTTACTAAGTTACTAAGCATCCCCATTACCTACGTTTCGATTATCGTTCTCCATCTTGCGGATGAATTTCACCCTAGTGGCAATATTGTCTTTACTAAGTAGCGAATAACATGCCAACAATAAGCGGAGAACGATTTCTCGGGCCAAACCGTCACAGTGGCATTGAACCCTTGCCTTCCTGCCTGTCAGAGGCGTTGTGGCGAATTTCCTACGGCTGTTCCGGATCGTTGGATTAGAGTCGGTGGTTCTTAACTCTCGACACTTGATGCTCGGTGCTTGATGAAGCATTAGAAAAAGCGCATTAACGTTCGACAATGCCACCGATGTCTTAAAGTTGAAGCGCTACTCCAACTGTCATCCATTTGACAGGTTTATTGCAGTCCTTCACATTTGCCAAGAATTCCATCGATAGCACAAATGGTTAATCTATCTTAATGAAATTCATGATAAACATAACAGTGCACCTTATATTGGACGAGCTGTTTGTTAACGTTATTACGAATCACATTTTCCAGCTTGCCAACATGTAAACAAATTATTTAATTAAACACTTAATGCGCTATGATTAACTTCATTATGCAAAGCCCCGAACTCCACCGTATCATCTCTCGGTAGACCATAAACCAAAAATGGTAATACCCCACAGTGTAAGAGCACCGTAAATTACGCCGAATCGCATCATCAAAAGCAAATTAGTCGATTCGCAACATGGCCGGTCTCTGGCGGGGCTAAGGATACAGCAGCACAGCGCATGAAAGCGAAACCCAATTTTCCCTCATCCAAGGTTGCACAGGACAGCCTTATTAATTCGTTCCAGATGAGATTTCTTTCATCCTTACCCACCCATCCCAACCCGCGGGTACAGCCCTGCGGGAAAAGCGATTCCGATGATCCGATGAAGCGTATCAAAAGCAGCGGCAGACCTGTCTGCCGCCTGGGAGCCTTTTCGCGTGGCTTCGATTTTTGCATCTTTGAAGTTGGCTCGGCTCGGCATGGTGGAGGTGACGGTGTGGAGTGAACCACTTCATTGTATGTAAACAAATGATTATTATAGGCAGGCAGGTGACTCGCCATTCCCACATCCCTCCTGCGCGTCCCGCTCATTCGCTCTCGCGCCCCGACTAATATGCTGATGAAGTGGGCGATAAAATAACTTACCGCGTAATGCCTCGGGAGTTACTGAATCATCGTTAACGGGCGCACAACACGCCGGGTGCCATTTTAAGTGTCCACTGGGAGAATTGTATCGTGACGCTTTTTTTTATAGCGATATCTCACTGCCCCATTCACCAGGAGTGCTCCCGGAACGTCAGGAAAATGGAGTACATCAGCGGTCTCCGTTCCTTTGTGTTGCTGTGATATGAGCAGGAAGTGTGCTGCGGCACGTCGGCACATCGGAGTAATTTATTGGAAATTTAGACGCACGAATGTAAATGATACAATCGAGTAAAACGTCGTCCAACACGACACGGTGGTGCGAAATTTAAATAAAATAGAGCCAGAGAGAAAGAGTGCAACGGTCACGTACCGGATGGGTAGTTAGTGCTTAACAATGTCTACAACCCGGTTAAGCTATTAGAAGCTGATTAGAAGCTACCGTGTTGCATTTTTACTACGTTCCCCCAATGCTATTGGGTGCGCAGGCTATCGATTACATCACACGATCATATTTCATCGATCTCGGGCACGTGGGAAACAACTCCAACACCCGGCGCAATGCATTCTTGTAACTGCAACGAAGTTTTTTTTCGGTTTGTTTTTGTTCATTTCCCTGTTACGAGAATAAAACGCGACCGAGAGAACATTCTATTCGCTGATCGCTATCGAACAGGGGGGTTTGAGCTGTCAGCAGGGCTGTGCCACTGTTGGATCGATCACGCTCACATTACGCTATCGGGTGGCACAAAACTTTCCATCTGCTTGTTCGCCTAGCGGTGCTAAGAAAGCGACGGTGTGGCGATGTGGAAGAAACATCATTTCCCGCACGCATCTTATCATGGCGCGTATTGATAACGAGCGGGATATCAGCGGATCTTCAAATAACGGAGCATGAATACACGAGAACGAGAGCTTCCACAATGTTCGGTACGATTGCATAAGAGGATCGTGTTTTTCTAACTCAAATTACTTACAAATGTGTGTGCACATTCTACGTACACGCGTCACACGACGCGGTGAGATAATACTGACCAGGTTGGGCGTGCTTTCCCGTATGAATTATCGTGCCGCCGTGGAAACGTATCGAAAAGGAATTTTCCACTCAATTGCCACGCCTGATCGTGCGGATGATGACGCCGAGCATGAGGGTTGGAGGGTGGACTATCAGGAAGAGATGTTATTTAACCGGAAAGAATCGATTCTTTGCTGACTTTCATAACCTTATTGCACGATTCAGGAAGTACTTAGGCGTAGTTTGCAAATTGAACAAACTTCTCGAAGTTTTAGTGTAGGTCTCTTTTATTTTAAACATTCCTTGATATACTCTTTTGTAAATCCTTTGTTTTTCCTAATCAAACAAACTTTCGTTTATTAACTTGGTTTTTCTATAAATTTTAACATTGTTTTCAATTTTCCCTTCTGGTTTCGTTTATTAACAACGGTTTTCCTTTATTATTAGTTTTGTTTTATCCTTAAATATTTTCTCTTTGAACTATCCCGTATCGTTCATATCATTTTCGAATATCTTGCTTCATTTTCATGCTTTCATATATACACTTTCATATGTTAGGTTTTACATTTTGCTTTTATTTTTATTACTTCTTTTCTATTTTCCATTGTCATTGTTTTTTTTTTTGTTCATTACACTTTTATCACTCATCTATTTTATAATTTCATTCTTTTTATCATTTTTTTTTCTCATGCTCGTTTTATGTGTCACCATGCTGCGACACACACCTACCAACACGAATCTCTTGCTGAACAAATCCAAACAATCCGTCCCCTTTTTCTACTTTTCGTTTCTGATTTTTTTATTGTGCTTTTGGGCAAACCACCTACCTACCGTCTATCGTCAACCAATTATCGTCTATCCGTGCAGAGAAACGGAACGCTTACGGAGTACGCAACGATGCACACGGGCCATACGGGTATGGAGAAGTTTGGATACTTCGACAAGCTGAACGGGCTGGACCATCTTCCGCACTGGGAAAATGAACCGTGCCGCAGCATACAGGCGTCAGAGGGAAGCTTCTTTCCGCCGCGTGACAGCACGCAGAAGGATGTGGTGTACATCTACGACAAGGATCTCTGCCGTACGCTACCGCTGGTTTATCGGAAACCGGTCGAAAAGGATGGTAAGTTTTGTAGGCGAAGTTGACCAGACAACAACTGGTGCGAAATGTGTTGTGTACGATACGGTGCGCTGTCTATCCGCAGGTATATCTGCCGATCTGTACACACTTTCCGAGGATGCCTATGGACCACCGAACAAGAACAACAGCTGCTTTGACCATTCCAACTACCAGAAATACTACGGACTGCAGAACATTAGTCCATGCCAGTATGGTAAGTGATTTGATTCTTACACCACTCGATCCACTCGATTCAATGCGATAGTCATCCCACTTCTTCCAGGTGCCCCAGTTTACATTTCGAACCCGCACTTCTTACGGTCCGATCCACAGCTTCTAGACGCTGTTGAAGGTCTTCAGCCCAATACCGAACAGCACGAAACGTACTTCAAAATACAACCCGTAAGTTTACCAAACCCATTAGCAACCAATGTGCTCAGCAATTTATATCCGGTTCGCACTCTTTCAAATGCACAGAAACTGGGCGTCCCGCTGGAGGGTCAGGTACGGGTGCAGCTCAATATGCTAGTCGAGAAAGCTCCGCACGTGATGGCAACCAAAGACTTCCGAGATTTCGTATTTCCCATCATGTGGCTCGAAGAGGTAAGCGTTGGAGCGTTATGAAGAATCCATTCGCCAACGCCCAAAGTTATGTGAACTGCACTACAAAGTTACATTGTTTACGCTTCTGCAGGGTGTCAGCGAACTAACGCCTCCAATTCGGCGGTGGATCTACCTGGCGACGGTATTCGCGCCAACTGCCCTGCCCATCCTATCGTACGGCATGATCCTAACCGGTGCCTTCGCGATGATCTACGTCTTCGTCCGGGCGTACAAGAACTTCGTCTTCACGGACGATCCTACCACGGAGCTACTCGATATGGGTCGGCGATCGCTCCGAAGAGGTAGCCATCTGATCAGCAACGGGCAGCATCGGATACTGCACCGAGATAGCTACATCCTGCTAAAGGCCAACGGTGAAACCACCATCGCCGCCCCAACCGAGCAGGAGACCGGCACGGCAACGGAAAGTAATAGCAGCAGCAGTAACAATAACAATCATCTGCTTCACAACCACAACCTGCTGCATAGTCATCACCATCATCTGTACATTCAACCGAAGGACCAAAGTCTGCTATCGGAGGAGGACTCACCTGCCTAGTATGACTCGCGTCAGGATAATCGATCCCTCCGTCACATGCACACACACACACATACACACGTTTTCCTACATAAGATTTATGAGTTAAATTTTCCTTGAAACGATCGGCAGAAAAGAAACCCCTTTCCGGAACCCCCACCCATTCTATGACCTCCTTTCGCGACCCGATCGTTTCAAATGGTGATAGAGACTGCTGATTATTTAAATTAGTTTCCTTCCATACGACCCATCGACTATTATTCCGCTTGCCCGTTAGTTGTGAAACCAGCCTTGGCCACTTTTTCTTTAGGGGTTAAGTTGTCCAATTTAGATTTAATATTTTTAAAATGTCGTAACGGTCGTCGTGAAACAATCTACCGTTTTGCGCACTGCCATCGAACCAATTTCAACGCGAAAGGCGCGTCCTCCGTCCACATTACTCTTAAGATTCGGACCAACTGGAAGGGCACTGTAGCTAATTGGTATGTACATACAAGTGTGCTAGTGTGGTGTGTGAAGTTTAACAAAGTTCAGAAGTTAAGCACAATAAACTGTGTAATTGACTTCTTTTGCCTTTAGAAGTATAAAAATATGTAACCCAAAAAAGACTTGTTAACAAAAGTTGTAAAAAACACGTGCGCGCACACACACACACACGCAACGTAATGCTTAAACCCGATACAAGGAAATGCAGTAATACGGTGCGTGGAAGAATATTGCTCAATCGTTAGGTCGAAAATGTGACACACGCCAGTCATGCTGGTATCATTGTTTGTGGTACTTTTCTAATGGGACAATGTTAAACATTTAGGAACAAATTGGTAAGAAAGTTATTGCGAACGCTCCTAGTACGATTCTGGCAACACAAATTCCAATCTCCTGCATGGCGTGGGATCATGGCAAACTCTTTTAGGCTGTAAGTAGCGTTAAGTGTAGCGAAAATAAAATTGCCTAAGGTAGCTATGAATTTGTATTGAACGCATGTGTACCACTGATTGTAAATAGACGTGTAATTGTTTTATTCATATGTAAATAAAGAGTTTTCCGATTTTTTTATCTAATTGTTCGCTGTTACAGTTGCTTTACCCGCCTTTACCATTTGTTTTGAAGAAGCAAGAAACAATTTAAGAAGATTCGCTTATTTCCTATTCACATTCCTACATTGTAATCAGCTTGTGTGCAGCTATTCTTCTATTGTTGCCGGGAGGCATCTTTGGCGACGGTTCAATTACAACGTGCAGCTTCAATTAAAACACTGGCCCCGCTCGCTAAAGGTGTCTTACATTTATGAAAATCCCATCATCACCCGTCAACCATTAAGCAATTAGACGATCTTAACAAATCGGTTGAAAGCCGAGAGCAAACAAAACTCCCGTGGGCACGTGGCTTACAACCTGCGTGCACTGAAACCGAAGGGAAAAAGTCTCTTCCCCGTCGTCGTGCCTTAGAATTAATGGCTTTCCTGTTTTCTCACCCGCTGCACTAATTACCGACACACACATACACGCACACAAAACAACGTGCGACATCAAGTTCAAGAGTAGCACGAGCTGCCCTCAAGCTGCCCGTCGAAAGTAATTAAACCACCCGGCATAGAGATATTCGATCCATCAGGCTTGATTGCCTGTGTTTCTATCAATACGCAGCTTGCACCTTGTTTGTGCTCTCGGGAGCTTTTCATTAACACCCCGCTTGCAAAGGCTGTCGGTCACTCCCGGTCACTTCCTGGTGGATTGGATAATTTTCTCACGGGGACCACGGACTCCAATCGACATCCGGCGCGGGGTTAATTTCTAGTTGTGCCTGCGTTTGGTTACGTGCGGTCTGGCCTGGTGTTGCCAACTGCGGGCTAGTGAAGGGTTGCTCAGACGAAAGGCATACGAGGGCGGATCGGAGCAAAAGGCGATATATTTTATCTTTGACCGGTCAGCCATATGTTCTGGGAAATTTATGAATGAAAAGTTACGTCCATGAATTAATCTGTTGTTCGCCAAGGGCTCTCGTTAAGGGAATAATAAGAGCTGAATTATTATTGTGTTATTCTTCGAGTACATACGGGATTTTCCTCGAACGTATGGTACGATTAAGCTTCCATTTGAAATTAATCATAGCAGGTTACAGTATATAAAGCTTATAACCTTTTTTCATAAATTGACCGTAACAATTTACGCCATACGAGGATAATTTATGTAAAGTTCTTTCGAGCAGTGTCTTATCGAATTCATCAGCGAGCAGTTGAACGCCTAAAAGTATGCAATTTGCATTGCTTATAGCATTGCTAGGTTTATCATTTACAAATATACTGTTATAAAGTTAGAAATTGGGAATAAAATAACAAAATCTCATGAAACTGAGTGTAATTAGTGTGATATAAATAATCAAAATCTATTTTATGTCTCATAAATTTTCGTTGAATGTAAAAATTTAAAAAATGAGAATTAAATATTAAAGACTTTCTTGTAAGACACTGTGCCACCGGAATTTAATTTATTTATTTGAACATGATTTATGAACATTTGACCTTTACGACGCTTACCAACAATACTGAAATGTGTTTATGTTGTTTCTCAATATTTCTCATCAATTGTATGATATTTTATCAAGAAATTCATTGCCGACATTACTTGTACGTCGAAAATACTTTTAATGTTCCCATTCCGTACCTTCTTTTGGATTAAACCTTTTTTATCTTCGTTGTAAAAGCCAACATTTATTGTATTATGGTTCACATTTGTGGTATGTATAATTTTAAAACTTAAAACAACTAAAAAATAATAACATTCATGCTTTATACCGCATTTTAGGTATCGGAAAATGAAAGCTAACATCAGTTCTAAGAAGCATACTCCCCTCTCTCTCTCTCATTTTAGTCTTCAGCGCAAGAATGCAATGTAGGAAAGATCGCTAGGAAAGTCATGAGTCCACTTCCGCATGCATCGAAAGAAACAATAAATCTCTTTTGTGAACGTACCGTTAAAGCTTGAATAAATATTTATTACTCATTTTAAAACGTAATATCCTAGGGTTTTGGACTACTAAAAGCCGTTCCTTACTGAATAGGTTCTATATCCTCGTGATGTTGCGCACACACATACCATGACATACCCGGAAAGCTAAAATTCGTGCACCCAACTAGGGCTGAATTTCCGTAAAACGTTCATACGAGGAAGAAAGTGATTAAACAGAATTGGCACAGGCTACACATCACTCTGTACATCGCGTCTCCCGCCGGCCAGACACATCTCGGGAAGCCTTCATCATATACACTTACGAGGAAGTGATAAACATTCTCTTTGAAACGGCTCTTCCTAAGCGTTTGATTGTGTCCGTAGCGGTTGCGGTTGGGGAAGCTTCCCAATTACACTATTAGAATATTATGTGCGGAGGTGCCACCAGCAGCACGGGTTGTAGATTGAGCGACTTCCGAGAGCCAGCGATACTGGCCACATCCGTAACGTACGCGTTGTTGATTTCTCCTGTTGTTTTTGTAGGAAAAGAAGACTGTTTAGTAAAGTAACTCTTCACACGCAAGAGGAGTAGAATGATCAGTTACAAGTGTTCCAGATGCACTACCCAACTTTTCTCTCCCTAATTCTTTTTCTCTCTCCGTCTCTTTCTCTAATACATACTGCTTTGGTATTGCGGTTCCGGTTGTAGGCGGACGTGTCGTGTCGCAAGGATGAAGGATAGTGTTGCCAAAATGAATCCATCGATGCAAGCTGAAATTAAACGGAAAACATATCAGTAAGGCCCACAGTAAAACACGTTTTCGAAGCAGCAAACACTCACCAATAATCGCCAACGGATAGGCCCAGCGCAAACTGCACAGCCCTACTTCGAATCGGTTCGACTCTGGACCGCAAATCTTACGGAACTCGTCCGAATTCCATCCGAACGGGAACGAAACGCATGCAATGACCATACAAAGGGCTGTAAACAAGATAATAAAGAGAACATAATGCAAGCATAATTTATATTTTTGTACTAGTATTATAGTGAATGTGAGAGTATTAGAGTGTTTGCAGTGGAATACAGCACAACTCAAATCTTATGTTAGGCGTCCAATGTTGAGTTTGACAACCCTGAATTATTCTCAACCAAACCAAACGAGCTAGCCAACTCTATGGTACTGTGATTTACGTTATAAAAGGCGTATATAGCAACGTTTTGCTACTTCACAAACCAAAATTTTTTCCCTTTTATCATAAATAAATATAGTACACCAAGCATAAACCTGCTTAGTGTGGGTAATCTTATCTGCAATAGCTTATGCAGATAGAAAAATTAAGGCCAACTAGACTACAAACAAACCTAAAAACAGACCCAGTCCTAGAAGAGAAACAATGCTTCAAATTGCGGAACCATCAGATAAAATTGTAAACCACATTACGCATTCGCACACACGTCAGATTCAACGATTTCCCTCCAACAACCATGCAGAGCCATGATCATGCCCGGCATATGAGCCACTAATGGACGACTTTACGCAAACACACCTGCACGGAGGTAAGAAGCAAATTTGCATACATTACATTTATGGGACTTTTCACTCTCTACCCCCTTCATGGAATGGCGACAAATGTGAACCAGCCACCATCCGGTTAAACCTCCGCCTAAACTGGCCCTGGGAATTTCACAGCACCGCACTTACGGTGCGAGCAGTTTTCATGTTTTGCGCATATCGTGCACACCGAAATGAGGCCTAATATGTGTTACAAAACGATGACCCTACATGAAGAGGATGTTCCAGACGGAAGGATGAGACCGTGCAACAGTCCGAAAGGTTTTGTTTTCTTTGTGCGGAAATGACCATTTCACGGTGATCATCTTTCTTCGTCTAATTGCTTATGGTTTAATGTTCAGGAGATGATTACGCGGACATGACAGCGCACTTCTGGCAGTTCCATTTGCAGTAGAAAGTGGTTTTATTTAATTGGTAGCTGAGAACCCAGCAAAGTCCTATAACAAGGTGGAGGCTTTGAGTTTTTAAAGCAAAAATTGATTTATTAAACATTAAACATCTCATCTGTGATGGATGATTCCTTGTTGGAGCCACTCTCAATTTCTATATCGTTCAGGCATCGTCAAAGACCCACATTGCTGCCATTGCATCACAACGTTCGGATTGAAGCTACCCGATACAGATTGGTGCGTAAGCGCAACTTGCGGGAGATACGCAACCGCAAATAATAGTAATAACGTGCTCGCACCCAAAACTCGTCAATTCTCGTTTACCATTTCGCCAGTGCGTACCATAAACACGTGCCGCAGTGGGTCACAGACCGAGGAACCGAAACTGTAATGGACACCGCAACATTTAAATGGATTATTGTGGTCGATACAACAACGCACAGATTGGGGTGTGGTAAAACATTTGACCACATGTGCTGATGTTGATGTTGAATGTATTACGTGTCTTACTTTTGTCAGTGTATTGCAAATTCCATGCGCAATAAAACCACTCAAATAGTTGCAATTTCTAGGTCGTACTTTGTCTTGTCCAAACAACAACCATGTGTCCTAGTAGATTGCTATAAGTATGCACCCTGCATTCACCCAGTATCTCTGGACAAGGAGATTATTTTACTTTCAAATCGACTTTCACTAGCGATAGTAAAAATATTCATACTGCAAACTTTATGTCGCCTTTCGCTGTTTGCAACATAGAAGCAGACTGCTGTGGCCGAAGTCAACAAACCTCAGCATTGAAGCGCCCACGTCCAACAAACTAGTTCCACACACATACACACACACCGAGAGAAAGATAAAGGTCAGTGCCGAACCGCGGAAATCGAAATCTAGATCGGTTGAGTACTTGGAAGCGTTGCGGACCGAATTGCCAGCGATGGAGTTAGAGATAGTACACAGCACATCTAAACACGACTTGTTCGACCACCTTTTTCCACCGTAATAAATGCTACCATTACGTCGCCTTTCCCTGCGGTAAATGCGGCTGGTGTTGCAGGCATTTATTGGGAAGAAATGGTCAACTAGCCATCGGGACAGGAAAATACGATCGTAAACGGGCGATCGAACGGACATAGTGACAATGACCTACTTCCGACGAGCCAGGTCTGGCCACAAACTAACACACACGAGCAGCCTGCTTTCTTCTCCCGGACATTCCAGATCACCAGCAGAGGCGGGAGAAAACATGAACATCCTGTACATGGAGCGTCGGCCGGCCGATCACCGAGGAACCGAGGAAGAAAGGGTGGCATCGATCATTTCTCTTTCGTTCAGGAAATGGATGCTTGAATGGTCGGTCGCGAATAAACCAAACGAATTTGAACTGAAACCGGTTTGGGAAACTCGGAACTCGACTGGCGTTCATGATACATGATGATGTTGATGACGATTTCCAAACCACACAGCAGTGCAGTAGTATGCAGAATACAAGGGCTCGCCAACCACTCAACGACCTATCCGTCGGCCTTCAGCTAGATGGAGCGAACCGAAGTGAAGGGGCGATGCCATTCTGGCAAGGGTTTTCTTGGGCCAGCAAAAAACCGGATTAGACACATCAACTTCATGCTTTCATCGGAACCTTGGGGCGCACCGCACACCGATAAGTGCTTTACATGGAAAAGCCTTCAGATTGGACACGATCAACTACTTCATCGTTCAATCCCAACCCTAGATTACTACTCAGAGACTCATCAGAAGTAGTCGGTAGTCGAGTAGGAAAAGGCAAATCATCCACCCAGAAGGCAATTTTTGATGGGGAATTCGACCAAAGTATCCACTGTTCACTGTTGTACCATTCGGTGCGTGTACGATTTTCCATTTTTTCCCCATGTGCACACTCATCATACGCATTTACAGACTCCTTCGCTTCCCGACGTCCAATTACGATTTAGCCGCTAATGAACTTTTCGCGCTGCAAGAGCAATGAGGAAGAGACACCAATTCAGGGCATGCCTTTCATCGATAATCGTACCGCATACTCTTCCCACACCGAATCATTATCCACGAATTCGGCTCCAAATTCCACCCAAGTGCGTCGTTCCCTTTTCATTACAAAGCCAGCCAGAGCGGGGTGTCAGTTGGATCACACGAACCATTCTTCGCGCACACAGACATTCCGCAGCCTCGATCGCGAAAGGCAAAGACGCGAGAAGTTCGCCACTCACCGGAAAGCATCTGCATCCAGCCGCAGATATGAAAGACGGTCGTTGACTTCATGAATACCATCAGCAGTAGGCAGCAGATCGCCAGCGCAGAAGTGGCAACGGCCAAACCACAAAACACGGTTGCAACCTGAAACCAAACAAAAGGCGTTAATCTACATAGCTTTTTTATTTAAACCACGATTAATGTTACTGTTTGCATAAAGAATTCATTACACAATAGAACACTATCGCTTGGCCTGCTAATGGTGAATGGAGATTAGATGCTTTCTTAGCAGGTCACCTATAAAATAGCTAACGGCACACAACTGTGTTTGCATAATCGGAATAATAAAATGTAGCTTTTCGGCTTCCACTCACCTGAAACGCTATAGATTGCATTTCTAATAGTTCCTCGAGGCGCCCGGTACAGCTATCGGTGAGATCATCTTTCTGACAAACTTGCCACAAACCAAGGCGACTGCCAATGTCGGAATCTGCATCACCTACCCATTCTGGAAAAATGGAAGCAGAACAATTCATTAGCCTTTTGTATACTAAAAATGGTGTTAGTAGTTGAATTGCTAGTAGTAGTAGACGAGAGAGAAGATGAACCAGAATGAACTCAAGAAATGAACTTCGACACAGTGCTTCAAAACAACCTTTTCAAGAAGAAGTTTTAATCTTCTGAATTGAAATATTTCCCATACAAACACCAGACTACAGTGCCAACAAAGATCAATGACCACATTTCATCTATGCTACAAGAAAAAAGGACAACCGGCACGGCACTAATGACACGATCGTAATAAAATTACACGCGAGAAGCTCGTCACATTTCAGGCGCGTCAGTGTGTGTTATACATCTTGCAGATTACGGAACACTTTTGGCACACAAATCCCGTAAACTGCCGCATGCCACACCAACCGGCAACAATCCATTAGCTTCGCGTTATAAACCACCACGGTCGGTGTCGGTGTGTCAATGGAACCAATTACATCTGCTGCCAGCAAAGCGTACACAGAACAGCGAGTTGGTGTGTTTGCTCTGACCGACATCTTCATCTACGGTTTCTACCGTCCTGTGCGCGGTTTTGCTACTCGTTTGGCCACAAACTTCGCTACGCATGTTAAATAACAACCCCAAAACAACCCGCCACACGTGCATTACGTGCGGACAAGTAAAACACCACAACGAAACCGAAATTTACCAGCATAAATGTGAGGCAGTATGAGAGATGTGTGTGTGTGCGCCCATTCGCACAACAAAACGATTTAATGCAAGCATAACTATTTTATCCAGTTCACTTTCTAGCCTCCTTAAAAGAGGGAGGAAGAGAGGTTATTCTCAACGCGAAGGGGAGTGATCTTTTCCGTGACCGCTTATCGTTTTGCTAGCACACGAAAGTAATGCTCCAGAATGCCAATTCAAACACGGCGAAAGGTGAAACATGCAATTGCTTCTGGCTTTTCGACACGATTCGTACCGAGCCTAGCAAATTGTCCAGAGCAAAATAGCACAAAAGATCAACTCCATTACGAGCCCGGTTGCATAAAGCTGCCTAACCACAAACTGTCAAGTTGAAACGGGTAAGCGTTTCGTCATGGCACGCAGCAAAAGCTCCAGCGGAGTTGTGCAAGAACAAACACAAATTGTCTCTCAAAAAAGAAATAGTAAGATGGGATGAAATAATCATTAAAAAAAACTCATTATTTTATTAGATAAAGAATATTTATCTTATCCATCTGTGTACCTTGAAAACATATTTACCGTAAGCAAGCAAATTACCCTAATCCAGCACATGTTAAGCAAACCGTTTCTGGCACACCTTTTGCAAACCATACGAACCGAGCAAAGCTGCCCTCGAGCAAATTGCCCTCATGATAACTGTTCAATCAACAATCGCAACAAAACAGTTACATTGATCGCCGATCGTTGTCGATAAATTGCCCAAAAAAAAAAAACAAGGGACTGCTCACAGAAGGGAACGCGTCTGATTTCGACCTGCCCGAACATAGCGAGCGAAGAAAGTTCGCAAACGTTACATTAATCGTTCCTTTGCTCGATAATCAGCTTCCTTGGAAGAAGCGCTTATCACTGCCGGCAAGCGAACGGCTGATGCGATGATTAATTAACCGTCCGTGGCCGTGCATCCGCGGCGCTAATCGTATGCAACCGGGACCGATAATGAGTGAAGCAAAACTTAAGCCTTTTCGTTTTGTGCATAATCGAACGATAAAATGGCGCTTTTGGGGCGGGTTGGCCTTTTTACGATGCCGAGGAGAAGAAGCGGTCGATTCCGCATGAAAACAACAACAAGAAATATGCAAATGCACACTCCCATCCCATCACAAATCGGGTGGAGAGCATCGAGGGGGTATGTTTTTCCGTCAATAATGCAGCAAAGCGGTAAATTGACGATGGCGAGAAAGTAATTTGCCAATTTTTCTTTCGCACAAATGAAGGAAAAACAGGCACGGTTTTTGTCACACGGGATCGTGCCCACTTCCTGGATCATAATGGCGATTTGTTTGCGACCGCAAATGAACCTGCAAGTAGCGGTGCCAAAGCAACAAAACAGGCATTGCTGGTTCAAGCAATTACTACCACAGCAGAACAATGCAATCAATTCAATTCGTCTTAATCAGATGACGAATTACCCTCTTCGCTAGCAACAAAACAGTAAACCAGTCAGGGGAGTAGTGGTTAGAGCCACGAGGATAATTGAACTTAACGTTACATTTTGGCCCAAACCACCTCGGCACCGATTATTAGACTCGCAAATCAAACCGGGGAAAACTTTTACTTTCCGGTCTCGCTCGCTCTCTTTCTGCGCGTAGGAACAGCACACCGCACTTTATTGCATCATATTTCCGCGGGAAAAAAGGGGGATTTGCGAAGAACAGGGGGGACCGATATGATCATTATGGTTATTATGATTAATTTAAGTATTATTTAAGCACGCATCGGTCCGTTCGCCGCCTGGTGCAGCGTTCAAGTCTTTTGATTGGACCATCTCGCGCACGATGAAGCTACGCTTACCACTCACAGTTGATTTAGCAAACAGATCTTCTGCTGCGCATCAATCATAAACAATATCAAATGAAAATGGCTGCAAACCTTCCCCCCACCCCCTTTCCATCCTCCCCTACAATGGCCGCCCTCTCTTTCCGCACCCTCATCCCTATTCGCAAAACAGTTTGCGCACACAGACCACGATCCCACGAGCTTTTAATGAGCTTGCGAAAAGCTGGTCAATTGTCGCGATGCTGCTGTGCCTGGCGCAAACCACCACCTTCGCCCGCACGGCAAACGGTAATGGTTGTTTGGAAACAACTTTTCAAGCGAAAAGGTCACACACCGTAAGAAGACATCCACACAAAACGGCACACGGACACCTTCGCACACAGGCAGCGGCTGGCGACGGCTTTGCAATGTGTGTATTAGTTGTGAATGTTTCGTGTTTTTGTGTTATTACCACAGCCACCTCAACATGGGGATCCACAGGCACCGTGGAATGGAATTTGGCTTTGGATGCGAGCGTTTTGTTTCTACTCAGTTAGCGAAAAAGTAAGCGAAACTTTAACAAAACAAACACAATGGGAAGGGGGTGCTCGGTTTCAATTTGAATAGAAATAGGATCGCAGCAGGCGAGAACGCCGCGGTTTGGTTTACATTAAATAATCTGACCCTTTTGATCGACCTCGGAAGAATCGAGTGTTCCATTACAAATTGCGCCATATCGTTTACAAGACCATTTTATTGTGGCCATTGTATGAATCCGTCAAACAATGGATTGGCGGTGGAATATTAAACAGGGAAGGTGTAAGAAACATGAAGTTGAAGATTTAATAAATTATTTATAGTGTTTTAAATTAATTTGCTTCAGCACATCTTTGAATTATTAAGAGGACAGTTTGATAAACGAAACTGCATTTATTTGCCATGGGAAAATAAAGCTTCAAATTAAATCGACTTTCGTTTATGCAATCGTTTTCAATTACTCATTTTGCAGTCCATTCATCCGAAACCGATCGAATGCTCACGCAGTTGCTGTTTACGATCAAGTCACGCATTGTTTTAGAAGTGTTTTCTTATTTGTCGTTTAAAAAGCACAAACCAACATGCTACATGAGGTGTTTCCAAGCAAAAAGAACCAAACAAAAACATGCTTACCTGGTGTTACGAACGCAACGACACTGATGATCGCGTAGCAGATGCTAAAGATCGCCCACAGAACGGCGATCGCTTTCGAGTTGCGGATGTAGTTCGTCGCGTACATGTGACTCGAGTCAACGTACTCGATCTTCGTTCCCATGATGCACCAGTCGGATTAATATCGGTTTTGCGATCGTGATCCTTTCTTGCGTCGTTTTTCTCTTGCACTGCCGAGCTTTCAAATCACACTAGCAACGAAACGCACGTGATCGTATGCAAACAGGGAATATTATGCGGATTGAACACACAAAAAAAAAACACTGTCACCACTGGGTATAGATTTTCACTTATCTGCTCGCCACAAAAACTTTACTCGACATGCGGTATGTAAACGAAAACAAAGCGGAAAGAAAGGTGATGATTCCTGTTGGAAAGAAATTAAGGCATCAGTGGGGCAACTGTTTTGCCGCGCCGTCGTCTCGCTGATCGTCACGTTTTCATTTCGATGCGAAAATAAAGGTGTCGTTTTGTCCGTTCGCTTCCATCGCGCTGATTGAAGTCTTTCGTTTGCAAACACCTTTAAAAAGACACGAACGATCGGTGGTGTAGCTGTGGCAGTTCGGGTGAAGATGAGTTGCAGCAAACCTGCTCCACAAAAGCCGATTCATGTTGTAAAGTTTTAGTTTTCTCCTTTTACTGACGGTGATGATCACGCTGATGACACCTACTCTTATGCCTTGCTCAACATCACGCATCATAAAATATACTCTCGCTCAACACGTTTGTATTTGGAATAGTGAACATGGTCTACACTTTTACTCTCGTTTTTTTTATAGAAAGGAAGGCTCTGCAAGGGCCAAATCTTATTAATCGTTTTTTTCTGAACTGATTTCTTGTTAGACGAACATATAAACAAACCGCATTTACAAATCGCAGTAATTTCAACAATCAATCAACATGGTTTTTTGCCTCTTCAACCCGAACGATAGCTACGTGCGTGGAATGAGCGTTTTTGTTTTAACAAACTTTTTCAACCATTTTACATGCCTGATATTAATCGCATTGCACGGGCACGATCATTAAACGCCCCTCTTCGGTACACCGTATGGGATCGCCGCACAGCGCCCATCATCAGTGCACCCGTTCGCTCACACGCCAATAATGAGATTTATGTAATCAAAATCAAATCAATGGCATCGCTTAATCTTCATCCGCCATTGCACTCGCGTGTCGGTGAAAACCAACAGCGGGTGATAGTAAATTGTTCCGTTTTCGGGGGCCTGATTTTCCTCGGAAACGGTGGTGCGCTCGCGTGAAGCTGGTGCCCATGGGAAGAGGATATTGTTGTGTGTAACAATTGGGAAGGAAAAGCACCTTTTGGCTCAAGGTTTTGGAGAAGGTAGTGAAACAAACCCCCTTTACATCGTGGTGCATCGTTAAAACCAATCGCGAGCTGTGCGTACATTACATGATGTTTGTAACAAGATATAAACATCCGAAGCTGCTATCGCACCCCATCACATCGTGAAGCTTTTATTTTCTTTCCCTCGGGGTTGTAAAATTTGAGTGCAAGAAAGATTTTGGCTTTTTCTTTCCATTACGCCAAACGTAAAAGAGTATCATGCATCCGGTCGGAACGAGATAAGTGTCAACGAGCGTTTAGCGTTTCTCATGCAAAATATGTAATTTTTGTATGTGAGTACCCACGTTCAGCAGTGGATAATTATGAATGTGAAAAAGATATTCACCCTCCGAACGTCGCAACCTGGGCCGCGGAAGTTTAGTCTGCTCAGGGTTCGCCCTTTCCCGCTCGTTGAAGTCTTTCGTTCGAGCGGCTTGCGTAACATTTACCACACCCGCATGGTGATGGCAAATCTTTCCCACACACTCACACACATGTCAAAAAGAAGACTCTCGAGCTTATGATGATGTAGCAGATGATGATCGTGCCCGACTTCTTACCTTCCTCGTACGCAAAAAACAACGCTGGGTCGGCTTCGGTGTTCATGATCCGCCACGGTTTGGCGCACCTGATGCGTGTAAAGTCGGCGGCAGAATGCTAAGACCTTTTTCCCTAGTACTTCCCGCTTCAAAGAAGCGCTTCTAAATGTCGGTCGAACCGAAGGGGTACTGCTTTGCCTTCTGCCATCCCTTCCCCCACGCCACGACACTTTGACCTCTTTTTAAAAGGTAGAAATCTTTAGCCGTTGAGATGGTGCTAAATTTCTATATCCAGTAAATCTTTCCCTGCTGACATTTTGATTAATAGTTGAGGTACGATCGCTCAAAAACCGGAGCGCAATACAGCACATGGACCGTATCGGCGATCGTGTTTCGAATTGGGAAAAAGATTTGCATCAGAAATGCAAACGTTGCACGTTTGTGAACTCTGTTAGAAGAAGTGATCGGTTTCTAGCAATTAGCAGAAAAATATTTGTCTCTACCATCAGACACCACTAAATGGCGCTAAAAGTTGTAGGTTGCAACCAGAGATCGTACCAGGCGTGGGCAATGCAATGGCAGGAGGTTCAACCGATCCACGTCATGCATCGTAAGTCAACGTTTGTTCATCACTGTAATGATGATGGTGCTTCAGCAGGTTCCCGATGCCGGTTCTTCTTTCCCGCAGTACGTCTGTGTACGCGTTTGCCCGTGCGGGACGACCATACAGAGAAGCTTCCAACAAGCAGCAGCGCCGCAGGTAGATCATGTAGCGTTTTACGTTTTCTCAAACGGTGGACCTTCTTATTCACTGTGTGCGGTGTGTGACCCACGGGGCCACACCATCTCGTGCCTTCTCCTTTATTCGTTCTGGTCTCAGGTGACCGAAAGTGAGCACGCTAAAGACACACACACACACATATACACACGTCTTGACGGCGGGTCGACGAATTCGAATGGGGGATTTGACTTTAGACACCTAACAGGTAACAGCTGCAAGTTCTGGTCGCCTGTTACTTTTAAGCTTACTGCGCTTAAAGTTTACACCGATCGCGCGGTTTTGCTGCGCGCGGTTAAACGGTGTTGGTAAGAATTCACCTCCTTCGCCACAGCACACGAAAGGAAAATACCAATGATTCATCAAACGTGTCGTGCAGAAGGCACAGCTGTTCTGGTGTGGTTAGGCGAAACGTTGGTATGCATCCCACTATGGAAGTACGACCTTTACCACCTTCATCACGAATTGCAATCGATCCGTATCCTTGTTCGAGGAGGAGAAAGAGCGCAACAAAACTGCAATAATACACACTCTTTGCTGTCCAAGGACGACTCGTTTCCACTTGCACGGCATAAAAAGGGGTACAATATCATCCTTTCGAAAAGAACGTCGCGAGTTCCCAGTCGCAAGCGTCTCGAGCTCTTTGATATCTCGTTCGGAACAATCTCGTTCCTAGACCACAAAGCACCTCGGTAATAGCTAACGGCAAATGCGATTGTTCGTACTGCCGCTCTATTGCACCATCGTAGAAGAAGTTGTTCCCACGAAATTAAATTTATTTCTTCATTCTTCCGGTGCGTTCGGTTGAAACCCGACGAGGGTAAATAGACACCGTGCTGTTGTAAGTTCTCTTCGTTGGCGCTTAGCGGAGGCACTGTAACTGATGCCACTGTTACACACAAAGATCACGGTGATGATGATGCCGACGGTACTTGTGACCTGTTTGTCGATTTTAAGGGTAAATTTACGTTTCGCTTAAACACCTGGAACCGCTGAACGTTTGTGGAAAGCTACCAATTTTTGCATATAGCTCTGTTCGTACCGTTACTGTTCGGCATTTGCGATGCTAATAATCGTACAAATTCTTTTCATCGTTTTCCGAAATTAGCACACTTCCACACCTTTTGCTTCGATTTCACTAACCGTCTCTCATTCTCATCCCGCTCAAGTAGAAGACGGTTCACGGTTTCTAATTGCCATCTTTCAGCGGGAGCTAGCACAAACAAACGCACCGGATCGGGTCAGGAATGATACAAAATAATCGTTTACGCTTTATAAACCACCCTTCCTACGCATACGATCGCGATCACTATGAGCGGGTTACTAATACAACAAACAGCTTTCGTGTAAACTATGCTTTGCATATGGACGAAACATGAACTTATGCTGACGCTGCACACTTTCCACCAAACCACCCTTAACGGTACCAACTTACGGAGACGAACCGCTTCAACCGACCATTTGCAAGAAACTGTGAGATCAGAAGTCACGTCTGGGGTGTCCAGGCAACAAAGCAAAGATCATGAAAGTGTATGCTCTCTCTTGGTGGTTTCGTTGTGGCTCTCGTTTCTGTGCGATCGCGCTTACCAACACAAACGCGCACAGTACAGGTGGGAAAAGATGCTAAACATTGGTAACATATTTTCGGTGTCGAACCTTCCCTTAACGTTGGAATTGGAATTTATAATTTCTACTATTAGGTGTGAGAACATTACTCAAACCCTCAGACGTATTTAGGTTTGGTTACCGTAATATGGCTTTTTATTTGTTCAAGGTTTTGCATAAATTTTAACTATCTTTAGCTACGTTAATTGCTTTTCCTGAGATTTCAATCAACAACGAAGGATTTTTAAATCGAAAACGAATCGATCTCACGCAACAGAAATATTTTCACGGCCAAGTTAAAGCAAGTGACAAAACAAAAGCAGCATTCCGTTAGCTTATCTGTTAGTTTGTCTTTTTATGTTAGGAATTAGCACGCAAAACAGTAACACGTACTGTAGATTGCACTATACATCAAACTCATTCGACGTCATGGTATTCGATAAAGGAATGTACTTTTGAGCCGGAAGCTTCAAGCTTCTTTCTTCCTCCTAGTTCGGTAAGCTCTATAATAACTACATTTCGTTCCACTATTCCCCCCAGCTGCTGTACTAGCTTGTTGGCTGCATCCATCGTACCACCGGTGGCCAACAGATCGTCTATTATCAACACTTTCTGTCCGTCGACGATGCTTCCTTTTTGTATTTCAAACACATCCTACAAGATAAAATTGTGTAAAAATGAAATGAGTTTGCATTCAAAGTAATAATCTTAAAAAAGCTTGCTTACAGTTCCGTATTCCAGTTGGTACTCCTGCTGGGCGCATGTTCCCGGCAGTTTACCCTTCTTTCTTATGGGCACCGATGCCACTCCCAGCTCAGCCGCAATCAGCAAACTGAACAGAAATCCACGAGCCTCTAGACCAACTATCACCTGCACATCCGGGCAAGATTCCCTGACGTACGACACAAGCACATTCTTGATGGCTTTGCAAACCTCTCCGTGTCGCAGTGCGGTAAAGATGTCTCTGTAAAAAAGGATGTGAACTTTTCCATGAAAACCGCTATTTCTGTAATTGTGCATACTACTCACTTGAAAAGTATTCCCTTTTTCGGAAAATCAGGATACTCGCCGATGTACTTCTTGATCAGTTCCACATTCGCACTTTGATCGCTCGACATTGTATGGTTCGGGAAGCTATCTACACAAGCACGCACAGGTCCAATTACACCGGTATTGCCCGTTCTAGTTTGGAATGATTCTTGCTTGGCTAAGGTGGCTTTTGGTTGTATAATTTATATTTAATCGCACAGCACCCCGGACGTTTTGTTGATAACAAAACTATGCATGATAACAAGCCCGGTGTTTACAAAACGTCAAACGTCTGCGCCCTTTAAACAACTGACAATAGAATACAATGCACATCGTAAATGTTCAATAATATCCTTTTAAACTGAGCATTCTAATTGTTTTAAACGTGAAACATGTATATTTTACCCTCACAAAGCGAAACCGATTGTGCTGTGTGTTCTTTTATTCGAATAATATACAAAACCTTGCAAAGAACGCGCTTTGCTATCAACAGCTGTCATCTGTCAGTTCGTTCTGTTATACAGCGCATGCTTTGTGGCTCAACTCAATGGAGCCAGTATAACAAACATAACATTCCGTTCAAATTTAAACGCAGGACACCGTTTGGTACAAAAATAAAACTTATTTTAGTTACAAAAGTGTATTGTTAAGAAAATTCTTCAGTTATTTCAGGTAAATGGACATTTGTGATGATTGTGCAAATGGAATCATTTCATAATTCCCCTGGGAATGCAGTTTTCCTATCTCTCTTTTATCTACACGAGTTAGGACGCAAAAATAGCATCATGGACATTCAATAAAATGATAACAAATCATCTTCCTTTTACAACTTACAGTTCATATAAAAGCGTACACGATATGACTGTCCACTTTTATCGATATTGTGTCTTCAATTAGCAAACTCGATTCACCTCCATTGCAAAAAGTGTCTGATTGAAACCTTGTGAAAGTGCAACAAACTGTAACCAACATGAAATCGTTGTTTATAGTACTAGTTTTGGTGGTATCGCTAGCAATAGCTAATCCAATTCCAGCACCGTCGGACATCAATAAAGCGGTGTTGGTGCCGGATGGTAATAGTGTTATATCGAGCAATGCACATTACGTGCCGGATGATGAAAATCCTGCCGTGTCTATCTACGTCGATATTCTTAAGGACGCTGAGCACGTTAAAGATCCTGAACCGTATTTGACCCCAGAGCATCCAAACGCAGACGACGTGGATGATGATGAGCCGATCCTGATGAATCGCAATCCAGCGATAGTGAACGTGCACGTTGCAATCGACAATCGTGGCAATGGCGACGGAAACGATCTGGTTAGCATCAACTAGATGCACTATCGCTTTCCCGCGGTTCCCGTATGTCTAACGAACAATAAACCAAATCGGTACTGAATTCCTTCTGCATGCATACGTTTTTCTGCATTGGTTGTTCAATTTTGCTTTGCAATTCATCCAAAAGCCGTTGCTTTAGTTCTAGCGCTGTGGTACTCTGCGTGGTCGCACACAAATCGATCGAGCAAGTCTCCTCATAATCAGCGTAGATCGATTGCAGCAGCGTCAGTATTTGATGGGAATATCTATGCAAAGGGGGAACGGAATAAAGTTATTTACAGTTGGATGATATGATAAGAATGATCAAATACACCGCGTAACACACCACCATACCTGCTGTATAGTTTCATCCGCAAGCGCTTCTCCTCCATTCGATCCAATCTTATCATCGTACCCTGCCAGTACGTATTATCAGCACAATACAGCACGGTTTGATTTACAATGGTCGATAACACCTCTGCAAAGCCCAATCTACCGACACAAAACTCCTTCATTGCAATGTTCGGTTCGCGCTTGTATCGGACTTCCAGTGATAGAAAATCCGACGTGGACGTTACTGCTAGCAAATCACGGCTCAATTCCGACACGCTACAAAACTGAACCCATAGCTCTGAGCTGCACAGTTGTTGCTGCAGAACCTCCACCGAACCCACGTTCAGCTGCAGCTCATCACATTCCGTATCGTATGTTTCGATGTTGTAGGTGACGAAGCAGTTGAAATGAAAGCCAAAGCCATGAGGAATCAGCGCGGACAGATCACAGCAGGCCAGAAATATTGCAGATTCTTCCGGATGAAGAACATTATGCTAAAAGTAAAGAATAATAAAATTCTTCGTTACGGTTATTGCAAAATTTGAGATCCTGTCTTTACGATACCTTGCTGGCTACCCATTCCTGTTGAAAGGCGTGATCGTTTTCGAAGGTATCTACCATTTCCATGATTTCATGATAAGATTTAAAGTTGTAATCATCATCCCGGAGCCGATAGAACCGAGTGATGAATGGAACTGTTTGATCATTTTGGCTCAGCAACAGCAATCGAAGATTAATTAATGTTAACCGCCTGTAATGAAGAAAAAATGTAAGTTCTAAGTTATAAGTACTCAATCTAATTAGTAAGAAAGCTATAAGTGCTCAAATTTAGAATCAAAAATAAATAATATTAAGACAATCTTACGAACTTAATAGTCTTAATTTGATACCTTTTTATTATTTCTAAACAGTGCAAGTTGATTGTTTGAATAATTTGACCTCCAATAACTGCAGTCTTATAATTCCTCTTGTGTGTTTAAATTTGTCTTATAATTCCTATTGTGTGTTTAAATTTGGCAAGTGCTGTGCGTTCCGTAACTAGGCACTCATTTTACACCGACTTCTCCCCTTGAGTCAGATTTTTAGTAGACGTCGGCATCAGCAGACCGGCACTCGCACAAGGATGAAATGTTCGCCGGTTTCGAACCGAAAGCACACATGGCAGAGCAAGGCGCTCTCTCAGGTCAGGCAAGTAGTTCACGGTAATTGGATCCCATCCACTTCACGCAAGAACCAGCGCGTTCTACGATATGCTCCCCAACCGTGCAGCATTCACTGCGGGACTGCACAATCAGCTCGCAGCACTCTCCGCGTACAAACGCACTGGGGGGATCCGAGTGCCGACTATCAGCTGCAAGCGTATGTGAGAGCGAGAGTACGCGCGCGGCACTGCAGCCAGCCGAACCCAAAACCCGAACGGGGCCCACTGGCTCGGAAGCCAACGGTGTCCGGCGGCTTCGGTCAGTTCCATGCCAAACACCACCGGAACCGGACGCAGCACACCGGTCAGTACCGTCGGTCATCGGCGTTGTGGTAGGTTCGTCAGCCCCGTAGAGGTGTTGCGTTATCGCGTAGTATCGGAGAGTGTTCTTGCAAATTGCCATACCGGAAGCGAAAGTGGGATAGAGCGCACCACCTCCGCTTGGGTCGGGATTTTCCGCGGCTGCGTGCAGCGGCATTCGGGGTACCGACCAAACATCATCATCATCACCCCGAGACTACCACGCTCTTTTGTGTCAAACGATTCTTCTATCGTCCGCTGAAGGTGCCGGATACATCGGCTGTGCCCGTGGCGGGTGTGTTACCGTCAATAGTGTTTTTGTTCTATTTTTGTAAGTGATTTCTCGCTGTTCTGGCGCAATTCCGCACATATATTTACCGCACCGACACGCCGGAGGTGTGTGTAGACAAAACGGGGGCGAGGAGTCCAATTTTCGGCAAAGCGTAGCGCGATGACCGATGTCACCCTGCATGCCCGAGTTATTACCGCACACAGTTTTTTTTCCGGTGCATGAATGTCAAAAGTGTACAACACGGTGGTGTGTGAATGTGCTGTGGCGTAACTGAAACTCCGTGCGTTCCTTCGAATGCATCATGTGCTTCGCTGCCGTAGCAACCATTGCATTTCATTCCCGATACGTATCCACGGCTTGGTAGTGCGGAAGGGCACATGACATGCCCGTGTTTTGGTGCAGTGTTGCGAAAAAAGCGTGTGTTGAATAAAAAGAAAACCAGCGACTTCTCCACTGCGGGATAGAATTGGTTTTTGGCGTAAGCTCGAGAACTCCTTGATGCGCCGGAGGAGCATGTCTGAAGTATGAGCGTTCTGTGAGTACCGAAAATTGAGTGAATTCTTGCCTGTCTACGAGTCGCACACCAGATGAAACGCATTACAAGCATTTTTGTGGAATTAAAACACTCACCCCTGTTCTGTCGAAGAGTGGAAATTTGGAAAAATAAACTTTTCGTAAATGTTTGCCTGTTTTCTTTGCAAAAACACACGGAAAAACACTTGACAGCCGAAAAGGAAAAGCGTCCCATTCTGACAACGCGGTAGAGAAATGTGCGTAGAACACGCTTTGGCAGTGTGCGAGAATGTGTCGCTCGTAGCAACCGCACACCAAGCAACACCCCTCCACGAACGCTCTTCCTAGCGTTTGCATGTATTGGCACAGATCTCGCAAGCGTGCTTGTCCCGTCTCCCGGACAACCGCTTCCCCTCCGATACCTTCCCGTTGGCTGTGGGAAATTCACGACCAACTTTCTCAGACCGAACGGAAGTCGTGGGAAAGAATAGATCGATACAGGTTCATCGTTGGGAATGCCAAGGTGCCGCGGGGCAAGGGTTGAAAACAACGTTTGATTGAGCAAACAACATTGGAAAGGGGTTTCAAACAGCAACAAAAAACCGAGGGTATGATAATAACGGCCCCGTTATCTAAAATTCAAGAACGAAATGGACACCTGAGTTATCTATTGGTACGCGAATTAAGTAACAACCGCATACAAATGAGCTTCTAACAAACGAATCAATCCTGTTAGGTACACCATTACGGACAGTTTCATTTGATGCTGCCCATGAAAATGACCATGATTTTTTATTATCGGAAGAACGGGGCAAATGAGCCGAATATTAATCTAATTTCAACACAAATATTCAATATTTTAGTTTATTTATCGTTGATGGCATTTGAAATTGTATTATAAAAAGATAAATATAACTCAAAACACATTCTCAATAAAATGAGTTTCAAGGTGTTTGACAACAAAATTGTCTCGAAAAACTTTGGTATGAATTTTACATTTATTTCATTAATTCGATTAATTTTGAGGGCAATTTATTCGCTTTTCACTGGCTTTAAAATGAGGTTTTTGTTTGCATAATAATCCGCAACATAAACACTGTACCCGTGCAGCTACACTATCAATTATCCGCTGCACCTCGAGTGTGCGACTTTACCTTCGTGCCGTTTATCAGCAAGCGCGAAAAGTTCTACAGCAAAACGGATAAGCATAAAAGGTTAATTTGCATATCATTCGTGCAAGGTTGCCGGGCGCCTCCATCCACGTTATTGGCTTTATCGTTTCATCCCTGTTGGACAAATAGCACAGCCGGCGGAACAGTGTCACGATCATGCACAAAAAGCGCAGAACAAAACATAAACATCGTTCTACACACTACGCGCTGATGCGGGACAACAGGACTCTTATCTCAAGCGGCCGCAACAAGCGCGTGGAAAAGTTTTTAATTGAATTTCGAAGCTAATTAGTTCACTTTTCCTTGTCGTCCGCCATGTGCGCGCTCCCATTGGCGAAATTGCCAGCCGTGTGTGATATCGTCGTGCGCACTAATTTCCATTCTACCAACATCATGATATGTGTATGTGTGTGTATGTGGGAGTGTGTACCCACATTAGCCGCCTCCATCCTGTCGACCACTCTTCTTTCTACTCCGGCAAAGATGATAACATCATTAACTGAGTGATTGTCATTGGCGAACGAGTGTGTCGTTCGGTGAATAAAGCGACAACGATAAGTGTACGGGGACAGACACACGCTAGAATGCACTTTTCCTTGCTTGTTTTGGAGGGGCCGAAAAGGGGTCGGCCATATCCACCGGGTCCCTCTCTTCCGCACGATGCGATGGAGGCGCACCGGCACAACCCCTGCCGAAGGTGCCTCCGTTGATAAACTAACCAATTGAAGCACAAAATTGCATTCCACAAGATTATGCACCAGCACGGTGTGCCGCTCGATAAAATGACGCCATCACGGGGTGCACACCCTGGTGACGGTGGGTGAAGGAACTCGGGTGCCTCCAATTTTATAGACAACAACCCACGTCCAATAGTACCTGTTATCAGCGCAATTTAGTTGCTTACATTATTGATGAACAGTCCTGATATCCGATGCTAATGGGAACCAAAACAGCTGAATATACTGTCCATGGTCGTGTTCAATATTTTAACAAAATAAAAAAAAACGTTGTTACAGTCAGTTAACAGCTGACCATATCGGAGCTGGAATGAGCAGCCTTTTAAAGAATTGCTCTCTGGCTGACTACACTTATGGACCAGGACTGATCAAATTATTTTAATTTCAATGATTCATGGACAAATTCCAGGTTGTGCTATTTGCAACACTGGATTACACATTATAGTTGGAAGAAGCTTGCTTCCATGTTCCGTGATTGGACACCTTATCTTTTGTGGATGGAATCGAGGAATTTTTCGATGGAACTGTTAGTGAAGGAAAAACATTATTGTTCACGCCAACAACCGTGCTTAGTAATACTGCTAACATACAGTGAGTAACACAACTATACCCTATGCATAACTATACTTGTTTTTACAAAACCAAAACTCTAAAAAGCAGATAAATGTAATGTTGCTAGTGTTAGTAAGTTATAAACATTCGAAAACTTCTCATTTTCCTGATATTTGTAAGTAAATGTGAAAAGTGGTGGTGCAAGGTGCAAAATAAATTGCTTTAAAAGCGTACTGCGGCATTATCATTTTAGTCGAACAATTTAAATTTTTGATCAATTACCAACACTAAAGAGTTCATAGAGTTATGTCACGCAGTTATAATAAAATCAAACATGAAGAAACTCTAATGTACTCTTTGTTAAAAACAAGATAACACCAGAAACATTAGCTTAATATCTTTCTTTGAGTTGCGTATTTTGACATTTTAAAAACAGAAGAAAGTAATTGATGTACAGCAAAATGTCTACATTGAAGGTAAAATGGCACGATACACGATACATTCACACCGCAGCACTACGCGTGCAACCGAAAGCAAAACAAATTGCTACACGCGCTGCTCCGATGGAAACATTAAACCCCTAAACCGGTGCTATGGCCTTCACATTGGCAGCATAAGTATCTCTTGACCTCGTCAGTTTTCAATTTCTACACCTTTTTCCCTCGTCATGCACCCACCCATCCGGAGGTGGGCAATCAAACGCGGAAAAGGGAGGAACAAACGAATTCACCCTTCTAAGCCATACGGCCGCTCTAAACCCCCTAGCCCAGCTACAGGGCAGCCCAGTGAGGTCCGAGAATCAAATCTACGACCACGGTCACGTTTCGTAACGCGTCTTGTGTGCCATCGTCTCGCGTTTCCCGCCCAACGGCCCCATAGGTTAAATCAATCTCATAGATATAAGCTCTTCCACTACTACACCGCACTCGAAACCTCGGGCTCTATTAGTCGTCCCGGCCACGACCACCCGCCATCGCTTCCCCGGTTTGCCCGCGCCTCCGGACCTTATCAGTGCGTGATCAAATCGCATGAATCTTAGAGCATCTTGCGGCGTAACGGACGTGCAAAACATCGGCTCGGGTTGAATTTAGTGGCATCGGTTTGCCCGTGCACGTATCACGTTCAATTAAACCGACTGGAGTGTTTGTGTATGTATGTGTGTGGGTTAGCAAGTGCCACAATAGCAACTGTATCTGTTGCACGATAATTTGGGGCAAAACGCTAGGCAATAGCCACGCAAAAACCGACTCACAGACGGTTCGCTTTTTTTTGTTACTCTCTACGTTAGTGAACAATTGAACGAATTTTTTACATATAAACTACAGCCCATTTGATCTGTTGTGTTCTGCCACCCACATTAAAAGTCATTATACCAACGTATCAGTGCCCGCGAATAGAGCCGGTTGATGGCGTGATCGTGCGACATCCATATGCGCCGCTAATGGTGTGCGCGCCCGCCGGTCGTCGACCATGGATATCGTTGCTCCGAAATTACTTTCGGAAGTTAGGCAACGTCCTGGCTGGATGAATTAAACCCCAAAACAACGAACGCAAACATATGCTCCTCCATTTGCAGACGATGCCAGTTTTTGCACCGTGCTGACAGCTTTTACGTTTAGAATGCAATTGCTTTATTTAGTTTGTTTCGCCATAAAACTGGCATAAACATACCACCGGAGGAGGGGGGACATGTGCGTAAGTGCGTTTATTACATGCGCTGTAAAAATGTCCAAAAATGTTAGTTTATTCAGTGCTATCTGTGTATCGCTCACTTTATTTAGTTCCATGTTGATGGGGATTAGAAAATTCTTGCCCAACTCCACCGTTCACAGCATGGGGAAGAACATTTCGGAAGGGGGCATTTTAAACAAATATCCAAATGCAAATAAATAATGGCGATCGTTATGAAAAACCAGCGGCAAATGGAACGATGTTCAAATGAATTAATTGAGTTATAAATAACTCGTCCGAATGCGTTGGACGAGTTACGATGCATAAAAGCAATGTAATAAGCGTCAGTGTCGGATCCGCAATCCACTGTATTGCTTTTGTGAAACAAACAGTCCCTTGTAATGGGCCAGTTCGTGTCCATCAGCCTCAGTAGTCAGTCTATTAACACTAGATGTTCACACAGTCATGTGATTTTCTCTTATATCATCATACAGATGGCATCAGTGTCATGCAACGATGAGTTACTATATTCAAATACAGTCAACCCTCTTCAATTGTGTGTATAATTGTTTCACTATTGTCTAAATACAAGAAATAGCATGTGTTTCAGATACGTAATTCACTCGTGGAAGAGGCACCGCAACTTCGGCAAAATGTTTCCACCTTCAGAATGTCTTTGGATGATTGAGAACTTGTTTTGTCTTGTGTTCCTGGAACTTTTTCCTTAGCACTCCGCAAGTTCTTGGGAAGTTCTTCATTCTTGTACGAGTTCTAGTTCTTCGATGCTAGGACTTTCATGCTATTAATCTTAGCAGCTTCTGAACATCCCATACTAGTTCTAAGCTTCTTCCATGTCCTGACTTCGAGTCCGAATAGAGGAAAACAGTATGTTCGTTTTGCGAACTTTTGCTCGCTATAAGAGTATAATATTGAACTCACGTCTCTGACTTCTGAGATATTGTAGAGAACACAATCCCTGTACTACCACTAATATGAATTCCAAGATACTCTTATCTTAAGTACTTCATACAGCCAGCAATTGGTCGTCTTTAGCCACTCGCCTGTCGGATTATAGCCATTCTTAAGCAGCTAAATCCCCAATCATACCGTCCGCCCACACACCAATTATCCAATGCTACACCTTCTGTCTCTTCGAAGCCTCGTCCATACCGCGCACATGCCGTACATCCGTACTAGAGGTAGTTGTTATTCTTACTCCATTTATACTTGTTCAAGTGCCGACCTCATTAGTCGACCACTATTCTGCGCTGTAGCGTACTGAAATTGGTAGAAATAAACGCAAAAATAATGCGTAATTGCAGCTCATCACATTATCTCCGTGTATCAGCATCATTGCTCCATTGCCCGTGGAACGTGGATTTGCCAAACCACACACAACCAGAACAAAAAGGAAATGTAAATGGGAAGCAAACCCCAACGAACCTAATGCGCTCATTTCCTGCTTTCCGGTTCAAAGGCATTTAAACAAAAAAACTATCATTATCGTTTGGTTTTTCCCCTTTTTTTCGCTTTTTCTCTCTTTAGATTTCGATGCCGTGCGGTGCTTCGGACCCCTCTCCGTCGGACCACCTGTGACAGGATCGTGCCAGAAAGGGATCGTCGCTAATCACAGCGCAATCAATCAACGTCCGGTGGTATAAACCTTTGCTCCAATCCGGCACAATTATGCCTCACCTGCAGCGTTGTCCAATGTACCGAGGTTGCTAAAGATTTGTCCCCAGCGGTAACGAAGCCTGGTAACCTGCTGCACTGCTGTCCCCTGGATCGGTCGTGCAGGCATTCCGCAACATTCCGTCCGTCTCGGTGCGGGTTACACAGGGTGGGCGACGCCACTTTGACTCTTCCCTCTCGGTCAGCGTCTAATCGGATCGAAGGACGATCGATGGACGAAAGCGTGGCGCGACTACATGAAAGGACACACCAGGACCAAATGGCGCATCATTAAGCGCCTCTTTCTATTCTTTACCACCCTCTCAGTTATTCCACTCACCGTACTCTACCTAATCACCTCCGATCATCTGTATCGATTTCGTCAGTATACGGTAAGTTTTTATTTTTCTTGAAGATAAATTCAAAATTTTATAGATAATGTATAAGCGATAGGGCAGTTACTTAAGTGAGGGACTATAATTCTATTTTTATAACACGGTGTACGAAAAATTCCTCTTATTCATCGTTAATCGTAAATCGGGTCAAGATAAGACTCTACTATTCAACATTTTACGTCTATACCTGGTTCGTCATTCTGCATTTTTAGATTATAGTAATCTATAAATGTCCTAAAGATAACGTGTTCTTACCCATAATTCGATTGGGAGTGATCTGGACCATTACGATGTAACCGAACAGAACCACTACTCTACCTCAAAATAGGTCTGAATAATCTATCCACAACGGTCAAACGACGTCAAACAGAAAAAGTCTCCATGACTATCTTTAGCCAACGCAGGAAACATTGCTGCGTGGGTAATTATTGATGCGAATAATGACAACATGAATGGACCCTTTCCAATTACATGAACAGCCCTCGCAATGTAGGTACGGATCAAATCTAAAATTAAATCCTTTTCAATAACAAATGAAATCAAAGAACCAGTCAAATTACACCAACCAACGCTAACCCCACTCACCAGGGTACACCATGGCATCGTTTGACAATATCCACAAATGGAATGAATGGAAATGAAGGTCCAAACAACAGGCAATTTCCAAACAAAACATTCCATGCTGTGTTGGTTAGACCAAAAGAGCCCACACTTATTACTCGCTTTGGAAGCTCCCACCGTGCTGTGATAGACTTCGAAGTTCTTGGTTCGTGTTGCGAGCCATGAATCGTGCATGGGCACTGGTCAATGTGTCCCAAAAACCAACCACACCGCAAGAACTCAACCCGGAATGATAACAAAGTTTGTTTGCACTCCCATTGACCCAGTAATTGATGGATCCCGGTGTTTCCCGTACCGATGCCAACTGTTTCGATCGATGAGCGGAGCGGGGTTAAACTGCTGGTCGGTGATTTTGTTCCTATCCATTCATTGCATGGATCGTTGACAACGAGCTGTCCCATGGTTAGAACGACGGTCACACTAACGGGGTAAAAGGGAAGATGAACCCAACGAAAGCTACATTATGCAATTCTACCCTGTAAAGGTTTCACCAACCCACGGGACGTGCTTGTATCACCTTTAAAGCAAAACAAAGCAAAGAAACGCTAGAATATGGCGTTATCGGAAACAAAACACAAAAAAAAAACAACAGACTTGCCAGAGGACACTCGAAAGGATCACATCAAGTGGCCCGTAGCGAATAAAAGGATTCGAGAATAAGAACAAAAATGACGAAAAGTTCAATATTTCTTTCAAATTTATTCTTGCGCTTCGAGGCGAAGACAGTGAGTGACACTTTCGACCAAAACCAAAAAAAAAGATCCGTCAATCTTGACCAAAAGCCTTCCCAGATCGGTTTCAATTGTTTAGTCTTTAAGCTGAGCGGCATCTAAATAGCTCTTGCCGTACGTTTATTCGATGCCAATGGCACAGCAACCCCGAGAGGGTATCCTCCCAGTGGCCCGGCAGCCCGCGTGGGGATGAAAACCTTTTTCCACTCGCTTGATTCCAGTCGCACTGGTGATGTGCGGTGCGAAACATCTTGGGAATTCCGGTGCGAAGGGTCCAATGGTTTTTAGTACCTTTTGACGTGAAAGCAACCGACGCGAAAAATGGGTAAAGTGATCTATAATGATTTCCGTTTTTCCCGCTTTCTTGTGTTCTGTTTGGTTTTTAACAATTCTATCGCGTAAGCAGCTTATTTGCTCAAACATTACTTGCAGAATAAGGCGCATGAAATAGACCAACCCGGCGGATGACAGTTTTGGGTAATCTCTCTTCAATTCTCGTACGCAATCGGTTAGTGTCGATAATCGATAACGGCCACAAATCAAACGACTTCCGGCAAACAAACGTTTACGGCCCATCGTTTTATCGACACTTTTGCTCACCCAGGAGGTTTGCTGTAAAATTGCCTACAACCGATAGTTAACGAAGTTTTATGGGTTTGTTCCGTGAAGCACCCGAACCGAGCAGCACAGCCCAGCAAACGGCTGGAAAACAAACAAATTTACATGCGCACTTAAAATAAAACAATCGCTTGCAGATCGTTTAACGTTAATTAACAGTTTCCGTTTGACCATAAAGTATGGTGGGTAAGGGAGTTTTTTCGTATTAAATCGATACATAAAATATTTCCATCGGTCCATTATTCTGACAAGGTAGCTCTATGCGCAGTTGGTGAAATATTCAGCAATCAATATATCTAGGCATTGCCGAACGTCTTCATAGCTCATACAATTTCACACCGGAAGCAACGCCTGCTTCGTTCACGAAAAGCGAAACTGGGACAACATGGCTTTCCCGGATAAGGCGAGAAAAATAAACAGGAAAAGAGAGATAAAAAATACATCATCAAAAAATAAAAGCACTGCAGTAAAGCATTCCCACATTCCCTGTGGTGGCGGGAGATCGTTGCTCGCTGTGTGTACAGTCGGTGAAAGGTACCATGATGGGTCCCTCAAAACAACCCCTCCCCATTGTCGAAGGACATGGAGTGTGAGTATTCCCAGTTGCCACACACCATTCACTCGCACCATATTTACCCCGGTGCGGTATGTGCACGATCGGGTCCAAATGAATCGTTGATTGAAGTTTACTTTAACCACACTCGGAACCACTGTTCTTCGCTTCGGGGAAGTCAGATGCTGACGCACCGGAGACACATACGGTGTTTGATTTTCCACTCCAGAGGATGCTCCATTTCCCGGTTCGTGTGTTTTCCTAGTGGCACGGAGTAAACTGTGTGAGTCTAAAACAGCACACAGTTCACAGAATGATAGTGACATGCTGTCTGACTTACATCGAAAACATTGCTAAAGTCCACAGCCTTTCAAATGGGTCCCTTTTAGGGGTTTTTTTTTGTCGTTGCCCAAACCAAAATTACCAAGCCATGGCCGAAGGCACGGACTAGAGACTATTTTCTTTCGTTCGAAATATCGACCGGCATGCCATTAATTTGCACAATTCTTCGCATTCGATTCCATCTTACAGCATCGTTCTGTTCATCTGGCACTGCTGCCACATTCCCGCACAAACGTCTGCTGGGAAAGGATATATGCTCCCACGTACAAGTCATCTAACATTTAACCAGATCTTGTATATCTCCCGGCAACCTGAGCACAGCTGCCGCAACCGACCCGAAGCTGCATCCGTGGCTGTTTTCACAATGCAAATTTGCTGATTCTGATGAACAAATGTTTGTGCTTGCCCGGCAGGCGAACAACGTGGCAGGTGCGACATGGCGATAAATGAAACCACCAAAAGCATGTATAGCACCGGTCCCTCCGATCTGCCTTCCTGCTTGGGAAAACTTCCCACCCAGCTAGCTTCCGGAGGGTGGTATAAGTTTCGCAGCCCGTGTGTAAAGGAAAAGTGACATGCTGTCCGGAATGTCATGCCTTTCGTAGTCTTTCGCTGCAAAGCGATATCGGAATTTTTGGCCGTTTTGAATTTCTCTGCAGTGTGTGTAGTTTTTTTTTCAATCTCCCAAACGGACGGAGTCTTCCGGTGCTGAACCAAGTGGTTTTTCGAACGGCCACACGTAATCCAATAAACACACAACCGTTGCTACTGCTGAAAAGTGCTCACACATGACGGCTTTTCCTGGGGGCGTATATAACATGGCACGGTACAAACTTCTCCACCGTGTTGATCTTTGGTTTTGGCCTGGTATTCTTTTCAAAGCAAATATTCGATTCCTTCAATACCTTCGGTCCGATAGGAATGTCGTCTCCAATGGAAAACACACGTACGAACCACTCGTAGACAAAGGGCAAACTTCAACTATCTAGCTGAGTTGGAGCTGAAAGTACAGGAATGGAATGTACATTATTGCCGGCGCAATGTTTTCGTGCAAAAGAACACTCACAAAAAAGGGAAACACTTCACATGAAAAACCCACACACCCCGGTTTGCAGCGGACAAACCTGTTCGTAACCAAATCTACCAACCTCCATTCATCGACCTGGTGGCATCCTGTGCCGGTGGTGTCCTTTTTCCGGTTTTAATCTTCTCCCTGTTTTGAAGCACCCATTACGCGGTACGTGACGAAACGATGCCACATTTACCACATTCTTAATTACGCCATAAAAGAGTGTGCACTGCACAACCTTCTACCCCGCCTTTGCCATGCTTGAGAACTCATCTCATCTGCCAGCAGTCTTCCGACACAAAACGGAACACACGGCACGGAAGATTCGGAAGAAGACAGGGCAAATGCAAAAGAAAAGAACAACACAGATTCTACACGAGGTCAAGCGTCTATTGCAAGTTCCTTCCTGACACCAGGGATGCGGCCGCCGGATGGTTGCCATCACCTTTTTTTCTTCGCTGTTCATTTCACTTGACAAACATAAGAGGTCGGTTAGGACGATAAGACTAAACTATCCACCGATAATGGCACGGAAGGCACGGAAACACGAAGAATGAAATGACAACGGGAACTCAAAGAATGAAGTGAAGAAGAACTTTTTGCTTTTGTGCAAGTATTTTAAAATGACAACTAAGGCGAACAATTCGCCCTGGATACTCTTTCCGTTTGTTCGTGAAGAATGGTTTAAGTGTACCTTTTGCGGAAAATAGCCAGGAACACTTGAATTTTGAATATCTCAGTATCTCTTACCATAGGCCAATTTAAGGATGTATTCTAAATTCTGCATTGAATGAAGGAACTTGAGCGGATGTAGACAAGAAAAGCAATACGTATTCAAATATAAGCTTGAAAGCAAATAGTGTGGTAGAAGTTTAGTATGAATAACTTTACTTCCGTCGGCGACCGTTCTGCCCATGGAACGGAAATTAAATTTTACGCTTATCTTATATTCGACAGCCTCAACATTCAGCACAAAGGAATCAGCGAGGTTTTCATGACTTTTCCGAGAAAAAAGTCCTTTCCGAACTCGCTCTAGAATTCACAGAAGGTTTAAATATAAACATTATTCATGTATCTACCTTAAACAATAAAGGATCATCCCAAGAAATATGAACACGGGTCGCTCAGCAATGATCTGAACGACAGCTTATACCTTTTTGCACACTTTTGGTATTGCTGTTTGCCCAACCGAAGAACTTTATAGAAATCTCAATTTATCTGTAGAAAACCGTGCCAAATAATTGGAAGGTACCATCATTTCACATTTGCTCGACTTGCTGCGAGAAAACAAATCGATAGTTCCGGTCAGTGAGCTTGGTCGGATCAATTTTGGAATTCCACTACCCACGAAACATCTCTCCCGATGGACCGTCCGTCCGTCCGTCCGCCCGTGCCCTTTCCGACGTTTCATTGCGGATAATCTGCCGCTCCAGCCCGACAGCAGCTGGAAGGCTGCCAGGCAAGATGACCAAAAATATGCTTACGTTGCTACCGTCGCTGGTACCCCGTTTTTTGGGAACAAATTTGGCTGCCCAAGCGCAAACAATATATCTTCCAGCAGCACCGAGTTCCGCCAGCTATCGATGGGGTGGTACCTTTGCACCATGTCAAAACTCTCCATCGGTGCTGTCGGAGCATTATGTACTTTCCGTTTTTGCATAACTACCGTTCGATTGAATGCTCTTCGGGTACCGCACAGCAGAAGCATGGTTGGGAAAATGGAAAACAATATCGGAAGAGAATGTTTTAAATCACCCACCCACTGTGACGGGGCGTGCCCTTGCTAGTGGGTGCCGTTTGCTGACGGATGCACTTGCAGGTCGGCGATGGGTGCATCGGGTGCATATGGTGCATTATCTCTTATGCAATGTAGGTCAAACAAGTGCGATCATTATACGGAAAACGGCCGTCAGGATCATATTGCATTCGAGCAATCAAATTAAATGGGAAAAGATGGTTAATTTATAGCAGGTGCCGGGCGCCTCCATTATGAAACTCTTCAAATGCAAAACGGGATTTTTTCGTGTTCAACTTAACCTGCATAGGAAAAAAATGCAATAAATATATTCGAAAAATATGGTTTTAGTTTTAGCCGACGGTATCATGTTGCATAAGGCTCGAGAAAAACTTTTCTCTACCGAAATGAAAATGTCAACGGCAGTAGCGTAGGAGCATGACACAACGCAGCTGGTCCACGTTGAATCGTAACATAATATACCGCATAATTACCGCCCATTCATTCATTGCTGTTTCGCAAGAAACCCAGCTGCAGTGACCGCAGTGTAGGATACCGAACGGTACACAGCGCACCAATAGGTCAATCCCTTCTGTACACAGAATGCGTATTTTGCTCCATTCAACCTATTCCACCCATCTGACAAACACCGCACAAATAGCTCCCGTGGTCATCCGCACTTCGTAGACGTATACAGAAGCTGCAGACGAAGCCATTCGTAATATTTTACCATAATCAGGGCGTAAATAATGGTGTAGCACGCAACTGCTCCCAACACCGTAGCACAGGTAACAACTTGCCTCAGCAGCAAACCGTTGGGGCCGATTAACCATCCATAATATGTTTGTACGATATTAAAATGCCATTAGATAATGCAATGGTGGAGGTAACTTATTTGCGATTTTATCGTACAAAACATCCAGAAGAAGGCAATGATGGATGTAAATCTATAGTAAACTAAGAGTTGCGGAATTGAGTAATTTGTTACAGTGCACCATTCCATTAAGTCAAGCCCCTGCTTTGATGACCTTGTTTAATTATTGTACAATACGTTCACATCTTCCTACCACAAGTACGGAGCTATCAGCGGCAATGGCTCAGCACGCCAGCAGTTGCTACAGTTCCGTGCGCCTATTCATCCCCCGGACGGAGCAGTTCACCATCTCCGGCTGGTACAGCATCGACAGCACGCACATGACCGGCAGAATCATGAGCACTACCAGCGAAACGTTAAGAATAGCACAATCAACAGCCAGTACCGGCTGGACATGGACTACATGAAGCAGCGCATGGAGCATCGTGTCGAGCGGATGCAGAAAAAATGTACCGAGTACCGATTGAACGAGTCCAGTAAGTCCATCCGTCCATCGCATCGCGTGTTGGGGGATGAGATGTTGTTCTTTTGTCTCACCATCCTTTCCCCGTGCTTGCCCTTTTTCACAGAGCACAACTACAAACCGAAGGCATGGGAATATCTGATACAGCACGAGTACCATCTCGTGTGGTGCAACGTGTTCAAGGCGGCCTCCACATCCTGGATGTACAACTTTAATCTTATGGCCGGCTATTCACCACAGTTCCTGCGAAAGACGAAGGACGTCCCGTTGCAGCTGGCACGGCAAAAGTATCCCAGACCATCGGTGGAAAAGGTAAGGTGTGCACTTGTGCACCACCACATTTTATGCGATATCCTATTGTTTCGATTGAAAATTCATTCTATTAAGCATATAATAACATCAAACAGCTTAATTTAGAGCACTTAGCCCTCTTATTAGCTCTGTTTTTCTAGCGCAAAATCAATATCGGCTATACCTGATATTGGATTACAGCTGATGGCAAACAAAACATAAAATATGCAAACACAATACCCAGCGCCTACACAGCGCAACACGGTAATTTCCCTGTCATCGATGATATGGAAAACCCCCTTCCGTACAGCATTTTGCGTTGGGATTGATTTCATTATTAGCTTTGCCCTGAAACCTGGCGCTAATCAAATAGCAACTTCCTTTCGCTAAGCGCATTCGCATATCGATAGCAACCGATTGTTTCAACTTCCATATTTCGCCCTAACATCGGTTTTTCTCGCTCTCACTCTCGTTGCTACTGTAGCTGCAGGAAGCCATCAACGAGTCGATATCGTTCATTATCGTGCGACATCCGTTCGAAAGACTGGTCAGTGCGTACAAGGACAAGATTCAGTATGCGCTACCCAACTCGCACCATCACAAGCTGGGCAACCGCATCATACAGAAGTACAGGAAAACGGTCAATGGGAAGGTACGTTACGGCATGCACCGACCTGTAAAAAGGGGACTGGAATGAGACCATTATTGACAATGCATTTCTATTTCCCCGTATGTTTTACCGCTCACCTGGGTTCGGCTCACAACAGCCCTCGTCGCTGCTAAAGTATCCGACGTTTTCCGAGTTTGTCAATTATCTGCTGGATGAGATCAAACATCCGCACTTCGAGATCGATATGCACTGGGTGCCGGTGACGCACTTCTGCACGCCCTGCTTCTTCCATTACGATGTGATAGCCAAGTTCGAGACGCTCGAGGAGGACCAGAACTATCTCATTTCGATCGGGCACCTGGACAGCGTCATCAAGCCGCAGTGGAAAAACGCGGGCAAGGGTGCCCACACCAACGATATGCTGATGAAGTTCTTCTCGGAGCTGGACGCCGCCCAGATCCGGGGACTGTACGATTACTATCGGTTCGATTTCGAACTGTTTGGCTACAGTGCCAAGGGGTACTTTAAGGACTAGGAAGCCGTACGGGAATAGGAGCGGGAAGTAATATTTTAAACCAAGCTCGCATCAAACCCATTTCAAGCCCGTACAACAACACAAACACACAGAAAAATGTTACTTGATGATAGATCACTAGAGGACACTCCTTTCAAGACCTTCTCTTTCTCTCTTTGTCGGTTCTCGCTCTCGCACGCGTAGACAACACTTGGGGAAATTAAATAGTGAGATCACCATTACGTCAAATTACTAGTGATAGCAAGTTCCGCTATTTCCAAGCATCGAATGCCCTCAAGACCCTGGAACACCTGGGGGAACTGCACGAGCGCAGTGGGTGGGTTGGCAATTTTGGCGGCCTAGCAGCAACAGAAAAGACACACAACAGAAAAGACAAACACGCGGAACAGCTTAGGATTAGTAGAGGATAATATATTAAAAAGCAAGCGCCCGGAGCAAAACTATTTTCTACATATTTGAAAGGATAATCAAAACCGCAACCCAATACATTATACATTTAGATACGTCCATTAGCGTTTAAGAGACGGTAACTATAAATGCATATTTTGGTGTAAATTTTTTCTCGACCAGTTTGTCATAGTTTTCGGTTTTGGCAAAAATTCGATTCGGCTAAGAAGAAGGATAATAAAGAAAATTGCTCCACGCCAACGCCAAAGATGGATGCGCATGCAGGCGGTGGCCACAGCTTTTCGAAAGTCAAAGAGGCTTACGATCGAACCAAATCGTGATTGATAATAGTTTGTAAGGTAGATAGCATGTTTGTTGGCGTAGCGGTTCAGTTGGATCGAAACACGGCGACAGTTTTACCTACTTTTCCACGCGTTATATTATTTACCCCTAGGCGTGATTAGCAAAGGAAACCAATCTGCTTCCATTTTTTAAAACGTTGGAAATCGTGCATTAAGCTAGTCAAAGGTTGGAAAGAAGATTCTTTAACGCCGTTCTATGGGTTTGTTTGTAGCTTCAGTTTGCGTGTAAGCTAGTGCTAGCACATCACGACAGCTTGAGCTTTATAGTGCTGACAGATATAGTTTCATATTCCAGCGTAAGTTTCAACACCAAAGATATCAATTCCAAGTCAAAGCTGTAGAATGTACAAAGCAGGATATCATGATATCAGACGATGATCAGCGAGGAGCAGATAAATGGACAGGTGGAAGGAGCTCGCGTTCGTTAAGTTGGCGTTAGCGAATTATCGATTACTGAAGAATTACTATTTTAAAACCACAAAACACCCCGTTCTGCTTTCGTAGTAGTGAAGATAACGACCGATACCGATCATAATTCAAAATTTCATACAATTAGATCGAAAAGATTTCACGTGTTTTGGCGGAAACGAAAGTAATAATGCATTGTAGTTTGATTCGTTTTCAACGGTTCCTTTCCTGACATTTGGGAATTTGTCTCGTAGATTATGCAGTAGGAGTACGAAAAGAAATGGCAATAATAAAGATTCTAGCAAACTAAACTTCTCATCTCAATTCCTTACCTCTTATACGTACAGTTGTACAGTGGAACACCGATCAGCAAACGATCGTTGTGGATCTTTTTCCACACCTCACCGTAACGCACGAGTGGAACTTTTTCTTCCGGATTTGACGATCGGAGCAGTGGTGGAACCATTTTCATACGTTCGTTCATCCCGTTATATATCTCGCTCACGGTTAAACGGGCCATTTCTAGCTGTGCCTTACGTTCTGCAGTTTGATCACGCAACATTTTCAGCACCTCATCGAAGCAGGTAAAATTATCCTCCAGGGCACTCGATCCGGGCCGACCGAAACACCCCTCCAGAAAATCCGTCACTATCGGCTCATCTCGATCGCCTAATTCTATCCGAACCGAGCAGCTTCCGGCACGTTGAGGATTTTCAACGTAGGCAAGTTGACGGAACTCTTCGAATCGGGAATGTATCACTAACAATCCGTTACCATCGCAACCGTCTATGTTGCGACGCTCGACCACTACCAACGATCGGTCCAGTTGAACGATAATGAAAAGTTTCCGCTTAGTTCCATCATTTGCACGAAAAATGTTGATACTAATGTTGCACGGTCTGTGGCAGTCCACCACGGTGCTTGTATCCATCTCGCACGGTGTGTCGTTGAATAACCGGGAGTTGTTTATATACGGACGATGGTGTTCCTCATCAGCGGCATTTAACACGAGCGGTATCTGGCACAAAATCGCCCGTTCCCGCACCTCAAACAGTCGCTTATCTGTGGTTATTACGTACACAACCGAACGCTGCCGGTTGATTGCCACTTTTTCCACAAAAATTGAGTCATTTTGCAATCTTTTCGGAATGTCCTTTTCGTACTTTTCGACGAGATTCATACCGTGAGCGATCGCAACAGTGAAAACGCGCGTGAAATCAAAACAACTATTTGACGATGTGACGGATTGTGCGTTTATACTGACAGCGTGTTTTCTTGGTCGGCGGCGTAGATGTAAACACACGGGTTAACATTTGAAGCGCTTAGGGCCATTATACACGAAATGATTTTCAAAAAATGGAATGCGAATACTATAATTGCGATTCGAATTATTGACGCCAGGATTATGGTGCGATGTAAATAAAAATAGTGCTAAGTACATCATATATCATACAGTATCTGATATGAACGGTTGTAATGCTCATTCGCTAATATGGGTGTGCTGTAAGTGCAATTATAGCAGTCCATTCAATGGTTTCAGGGACATTCTTACATCTAATAAATTACCCACCCATTCAAGAAACCTCATTATGCCACTGGTTATTATGATGCCATTGAGCGATCGTATTTCAGAGTCGACAGCGTCAACGATGTAAGCAAATGTATGCAAGGATCCATTTTTGAATTTTTGATCCAATGTTCGAAATTTCTCAACGCATAACTGATACGCTAATCAGCACCCACCATGACCTTGTAGTGAAATAACATAATTTTATATTTTTCTTTTCAGTTGTTCTTTGTTTTCTTTTCTCATGTTTTCACTTTATTTTCTTTTTTAAACTCGAATTTTTAGTTTGTAGATCATTTCACGTTTTCTGTCGCCGGTTTCCTCTCCTATTATACCCTCCGCGCCAGCCCTAACCCGTGCACGATGCACACAACGCCTTTTTCTCTCACTCTTTGCGCTGTTGGCGCGCTGCACGATCATTCAATTAAATTGCATACTTGTTAAAAGTCTAAAACAAAAATATATGAATTTAAACAGAACAAAACAGATGACCAAGAACAGAGGGTATGACCGTTTGTTAGTTTTTTTTTGTTTTGTTTTGTTTTGTTTCCCTAAGCTACCGTGTGTCCACATAGATATGCTCAGCGCTGGCGTCTAATCTGTCTAAAGTTTCGTTTGTTTTATAGTGTGTGGTTTTGTTTGTTGGATCACACTCTCCAAATTTGCTTCCGGTCGTACTTTAAGAGCTTGGTTGGTTAATAACGTTTACCTTTCCTTCCGAATTGTTTAATTGCGTCACAATTAAATTATATTTAACCGAACAAATGGTGCAACTATTCACATAAATAATAAAACTATTCCAACGATTGTTTTATGCATATGTTATCATTTGTTTCTAACTATATCGTCGGATATAGATGGATATCGCATGCTTTTGTTTCTGTTTGTTTCTGAAACGCACACTTCTCCTAGCCACTTAATTAGCGAAGAAAAGAATATATAACAGTGACTCCGGAGGGAAACATTTCAAACGAACTGTTCGGCCGCCATTTTCCATAATTTTCGGAACAGCGGCAGTGCAGTTCGTCGCTTTCATTCAGTTTAATGAATCACCGTCTCTTTACTATCCCCTTTCGCTCACCTTACACACTAGAGCATTTGCAACATATTAAACTCTACACAGCACGTGTTTTTCAGCTTGTCGAATATTCTTTGTATGATCTTGGCAAACTTTATCTATTTGATCTATGACGATGATGCACTGCGCGCAATTGTTACTGTGTTTCCCGCTTCAGTTTGCACGTGGAACCGACGATGTTTACCTTGAACAGACGATTCCTGTGTTGCCACTCACTTTTGGCAGTGGACAGGCAAAACAGGTTAACCAAAAACACGAAAAACAAAATAATAGAAAAAACGAGGCTTTTAACGAAATCTATGTAAATATACAACGGGCAATTTCGTCGTGTTATATTGAACTAAAAAAAATATTCCAAATAATATGCTTTTCCGCTTTCTGATTTGTTACATTTTATTCCCTTTCTATTTACCGGTAGCGCCAAGAGTCTTATTCTGTCTATTTACACACAATCGCTCGCACATACACACACACACTCACACGCACTTTCTTATCACAAACCGTTTTGCTCGATAGTGCAGCTACTGGACCATTCATCAGCCACTTACACACGCACGCATTCACACAATGCCTCAGTTTTTTTCCCGTTTGCCTTCAAACTATTAACTGGGCACGCTACTAACTACGGTTGCAAACAGTGTTACCTCATCCTCGTTGCTGCATTATAGTATATATTCTTCTGATGCAATCCCATTCTAGCTTATGCACATTTTGTCTACTCCATCGAAACCACTCTCGCAATCATTCTCCCTAGAGTTGCACGTATCATTACTTCTACCTCAATCCCATCCAGACAATATACAACTTTTATGCCATTCTAAAATTATTTCTTCTGCTTTTGTACACATTTCCTGACAGCTACACGCCGGTTGTGTGATTCTTTTTTATGTTTGCTTCTATTGACGTTATTACTCTGTGTTTGGAGTACACAATCGTTATCAGTGCTGATTTCCATGAATTTCGACCGTCTAGATTTGATGCCTCTTGCGAGTGTAGACTAACGACGCAAAAAAGGTAGGGTTAGGAATCTATCGTTTATAACATAGAAAATCAGTTCGCATCCTAACCCGCCTCCTCTTAATGGTGCGAAAACGTTCGCGCATACACACATTACGAACTCGAACTCGATCGTTCACCAATGCGCGTTTACCATTTCGCGCCTGGGTGAGATTCGGGTTGTATGCGCCGAACCATTAACAAAGCAAGGTTTATTGCAAATTGGCATGCAACCGTCGGTTTGTGTACTCCCGAACATGCAACAACATCACAATTGCTCCATTCGTTCACGGTTGCAAACAAACGTCAACGATGCTACATGCCACACCGACGATGTAATAGACGGTAGCACAGGATGCTAGCAATCGATTGCCGCCCGTCAAACGCAACAACAGCGAATAGCAGTAGTTTGGTCACGCTCATCAATATTCTTGCCTTCACTGACAGCAGCACAATCGATCACTTGAGGTAGGCTTTGTAAAGCATCTGACTTTTCCCGGTGTCCCGCTCTTGCTCCAGATAGAACAGCATATCACGCAGATTAACTCGTTTGATACGCGGCCGTAGTGGTGTTGGCGTTTTCCCACTGAGCGTACCAATACCAGACACTCCAGGCTGCGGAAATAACAGAACGTGTGAGTAGCACTATTCCAAATGGTCGTATGGTTGTGAAAAGCTTTGCCTACCGTAGCAGACGCCGTTACACCTTCCTCCAGCTTGGGTTTCTTTCGTGGACCGATGGCCTGCAGCGCGGTCATGTTTGCATCCCGTTGCCGCAGTTCCTCCATTTCTGCGCGTTGCATTTCTTTCGCCTAGATGGGATTGGTTCAAATGTTATGGTTCAAGATACGCTATCGCAACTAGTCTTCCAATGCTTCTTACCTTTGCCTTCAATTTGGCCTGCTCCGGATCTTCAGTTTTGGAGCGTGATTTGGCTGCCCGCATCAACATTTCCCGCTCCTGCTCTTCGTGCCGTTTCTGTTCAGCTTTGTCTAGCTCTTCAAGAAATTTTATTTGTCCACGCACATCCTTGGTCACTTCGTATCGCGGATCGACCTGTACAATCATACGACATGATGCATTCATGATTAAACAATACCAAATTCAATGTAGTGTTAGAAAAGCATTCTCCATCCAGTACCTTAATGATATCTATCCGATGTTCCGCAATGATGGCTAGCTTCTCAACGACGTTCTTCAACCGTTCCTGGCACGCGTGTGATATCAGCACGGCCACCTCATTGCTCGGCTCCTCGAGACCGTGACGCGCGATAATGTTACGTATTCTCGATTGCAGTGCCGGCAGATGGAGAAACACCTCGTCCTTGCACGACCGTATCTGCGTCCCAACGAACTCGGTCGAGCCGAGGATGCGCTGTGTTTCTTCCGCCAGATTCACGCCGCCCATCGCGGCCACATCGTTAATGTCGTCGTCGCCGTACATAGACGCATGGTGGTGGTAGAACTGCGACTGTGCCGATGCTCCGGCCCGCTTGCTAGCCGCACTCTCCGGATCCGTTCCGCTGGCGGCCGACGACGAGCTAGCCTTCTTCTTGGATGCTCCCGAGAGGTTCTGCGATTTGGCAGTAACAGTTTTATTAGTCGATACGCTCGTTACGGTCGCACCGGCCGTTATCCCGCTACTACTATTGCTACCAACACCGGTCGCAGCCGTTCCGACCGCGCTGGCTCCCGTCGGTGCCGGTGCTGTGGACGAAGAGTTTACAACTACCGTCGCGGAGATGCCCCCGGGCACCGCCGTCGCTGGCGAAGGTGCAACTCCCGCACCCAGTCCGGCGCTTACCGCCGAGGAGGTTAGCGTGAGGGCGGGCATGGTCGGTACAAGACTAACGGCCAGCGAGCCTGCGGTACTGCCAATGACGCTGGCGTTCCCCGAGACTGGCTGCATCGGAGGTGGCACTTGGTTCAAACTAACCACCACGTTCCCACCGCCGGTAATTGCTGTCACTTGCTTTACTTGCGTTGCAGTGGAACCGGAAGCGGCGGCAGCGGCCGCCGCAGCGACGGCCGCCACCGAGGCTACCGGCGTCTGTCCGCGGATCTGATTAACTTGCGTCTGGAGGATCTGTTTGCCGATTCCGCCCGTCGTTACCGTCGTGCCACCGACGGACGTGACCGTGCGCGACACCGGTGTAGTGGTGCGTATCTGTAACGTCGCGCCAGTACGTGTAATCGAGGTGCCGGACGGTGCGCGGATCTACGTGAGCAAATGTTTAACATACACACAGACGGGCAGAGAAAGGTGGAACAGTCAGTCGGACCGGTTGGTGAATGTCCAAGAACAACGAGAACCAACGCAAGACACGCAGCACCATTATCATATTTGCAGGTAAGAAGAGAGAATATGAGGGAATAAAACCATTATTTCATCGTTTTATCTGCGAATCTTAGCACAATTAGGCAAGAGAAGAGTGTTGTTCTTTTGTTTGTGGCGAGACACTAGTTTCGATTTTCTTTTTCGAAAAGACTATCCTTAAGCGCCCAAAGGGTTTTACACTAGGAATTTTTAACGTAACAAAACTAATATTTTAACATGAGAAAATGTTTGGATAGAACAGCATTTATGACATGTAGAACGAATCTCTGCATCTACTGTCCATCACATTTAACGAAACGTAAATAGAACACACACATAGAACATTAATATCCCCTAAAGTATGACCGCTAACATTAAAACGTTGTGTGGGTTGCGTAAAAGTACAATTTTCAAACATTAAACAATTGCATAAATTATGACGATTTCTTCTCTTGAACACAAACATTAATTAAAATCGAAACATTTGTCTGCCTTAAACAAAACATGTCACCTTTCTATCGTGGACATGGCAATTAATCAACGGCCACGATGTTCCAATTTATACCTATTGCGTTGAACATATTCCTTTCAGCGGCAGAGAGAAATTTAGTGTCGAAACTAAAAACGTATTCAAATGTTGTAAAATAGACTAAATCATAATAAAGTAAACAAAACGATTCAGTTTGCAAGCCATACTAGCTAACTATGTAAAAGGTGTCATGCATGCTTGATAACAATATATAGAGTAAGTTCAATAAGAAAAGTCCCGGGCTAAGGTCAAACAAAGGAACTAGTAACTAGGAATGGAGTACTGGGGAGGAAGTATCTATTGTGGAAGGATGAGATACAACAACGGTTGATAATGGTTTGCGCAAGACAGAGACGGATAAACAGAACGATACAGGATATTTTCATCCCGGTAGAAGGAACATAAATCCAGCACCAATATGTTGAGAGGAGGTAGTATTTGATAAGTAGGAGTACACTAAAAATCCGGCGGTGGGATTATTGGTTATTGTATCATTGGGAATGCATATTTTATCTTTCCAACGTTTGTTTTAGTGTTATGGATTTAAATAAAAATCAATAAAATCGTTCCTTCGTAACTATAAACACAAATATGTGTCGGGCCAGATCGAGTTCCGTTTTGGAAAGATAAAATAAACCCCCTTCGGTTGAATCAAAAAGAAAAGCAGCGGCTAAACGAACGCTCTAAGTCGCATTCAAGAGTAAAAACAAATAAGTAAAACACATTCCAGTCAGACGCAAAAAGAGGGTTAGGATAGCAGCAAGTAACAGCAATTATCGTAAGATAGGAACAACTACCATTGTTTTATGATTTTGTTTTGTTTCATTCTCTACGGTACTAGATGCGGAATAATAACAATGCAAATCATAGAAAAAGCTAAAAAAGATAGTTACTGTCCCATCGCGTAAAAAGATAAGGCAGCGGACGATATGTACGATTCGTAAAATGGTTCAGGCAAGCAACCATTTTGGTCTCAAAGCCAAACAGAGCAATTAATCGGCAATAGAGCCAAAACTGTCTTGTGTTTAGACTAGTATTGAAAACATAACTAAGAAGCATTCAATTCACATTTACACCGCAACCTTCCCAACTTTAAACAATTGCAATATTAAAAGCTGTTAATCTTGAATGAAGATTTTAAGTTTTGCCTGCTAGTATCCGGCACCATCATGCGTTGATACTCGGAGCTAAGATCTTCATTCAAGATTGGTTTGCTTGTTCATGTACGGTTATATTTGACCGCCTGTAACTGCTCTTACTTTGCTCTTAATGACTAAATTACATAATTGACTTGTCTTATTTGAGCAAGAGCAAACATTATTAAACACGCAAACGATTTTCGTTATATCGTACGTACATCTAATCCCACATATGCTAAAATATTACAATCCTTTTGGAAATTTGTAACGCGTTTTTTTTTCTATGTAAACTAACAACCGTGCACATACTACATATATTAGTAAAAAAGGAATAAAAAAAACATACTCGATACTAGTGTTGGCGATAGGAGTTTTGTAATGTTGCGTTTGCAGGATCGTTTTGAGAATGGTCGGAAGAAGAATATAGCATAATCAATAGGAGAGGCATTATTACTACAAAAGAAAACAAAATAGAAGCGACAATATGGGAATAGCGGGAAGCGGTGCTAATTGATTGATTAAAAAGTAGCAGTTTTGCTAAAAAAAATAGTTAGGAAAACTTGAATGCAAAGGACAGTTGTGCAACAAATTACCGATAAACGAAAAGGAGTAGGTTTGCAAAGGAAAAAATAACTGGTGGCATAATCCACTGGTTTTATAGAAGTGTAAGAAAAAAACAATAATTAAGGGACCCATAGAGCAAAGGGCATACGAGGGTGATAAAGAAAAGAACAAATACTACTAAATTTCTCTAAGTACCTGCTGAGCGGAGGAAATGTACGTAGCACTCCCACTCACCGGTAGCAATGCAGGAGGTGTGGTTGAGATGGTTTGCGGCAGCTGCTGGCCGCCCGCCGTCTGCACGATCGTCGTATGACCGATCGTGGTGGCGTTTGGTCTAATTTGTTGGGCAGTTATAGAGCGTGGTCCTACAATGGTCGTTGTCGTTGAACCCGTTTGGTGTTGCTGTAAGGGTGTCTGTATTCGCACGGGAGCCGCCGGCCGGATGGTGGTTTGCCCGATCCGTGGCACTGTCGTCATGCCGGATTGAGAGGTTAGCATACGAATTTGCGTCTGACCGACCATACTGTTCTGCGACACGATCGTCGGTGCGACCGGACGTATTTGGGCCTAAAAGTGGATCAAATATACGTTAACGGCGTTGACACCTTGCAATTCGGTATGTAATACTTACAGGAATTTGGGATAAGGCGGTAGTACCAAAGGCAACTGCGGTCGAGGGCGGGTTGATACCTTCGATCGTTATTTCTTTAGTCACTAGCGATTGCCGTAGCAGTGGTAAACTTTTCTATTGATTGTATAAAATACAAATTGAACAGTTTAGTACTCCGGTTCGTTTTCTTCTCTGCCGCCCTTTCATTACCTTCAGAAAGCCAATCAAACAGGGTTGCGGACTAGCGTTCAGTAGGCGCTCGAGCCGTTCGCAAAACTCCGCCGGATCGACGTTCGCATCCACCAACTCCTGTATAAGCGTTCGCACATTCTGCTCCACCTTCGCCGGTTCCCGCTTCGAGAGTTCGATTAGGTTCGTCAGAAATTTGCTACACTTTTCTTTGGTATTATCTAAGGAGTTTCGCTGCTGCGCCGGTGTCGTACCCGGTGTGGTGGTAACAACAACCGTCTGCTGTTGCGATTGCTGTTGGCCTACGGAATGAGGTGTCGCGACGACGGTCGTCGTCTGCTGTTGGTGCTGCTGCTGTTGTGCCGCCAGCACCGTCGGTTGTCCTCCCACCTGCGACGGGGAGTGAGTGATCGTGATATTTTGCTGAGCGGCCAGGGCCGGGACCGGCGCCACTGATGCAACCGGCGTCGGCTGGGTGGAGATGTAGCTGGTCGGTGCCGTCGTTATTGACTGTGAGCTCACTATTATTGCACCGGAGCCGGATGAATGTGTCTGAAATCGAGGACAAATCGAACAAGTCAATCATTGGCGAAAACATTGCAGACGATGCTACATTCAGGACACATAACCGTTTGCAACCGTGTTGCTTTTAATGGAATACACTTAGCTAGCAATAGCTGAATCTAGAATGCAGTCAATGGAGGGACGAATGGGGAACATAAAACTGAACAGTACACTACCGGTTCTCGGCCAATTCGGGCGCGCAAGGAAGAACTTAAGTAAACAAATCAAAACATTCATTTTTGTACACTCAATCAATCAGCGACACGATTTGCCAATAGAGATTGCATTGCGAAACAAAAGAAAAGGCACAGAGTAAAACATAATCACCTTCAGTAAACCAAACAATGAACAAAAACGACAAAAAACAAAACGTCCAGCACAAATTTCATCGACATAATCATTTGTAAAAAGCGTAATTTTGTTTATACCCACTTGCATACATCGCAAATGGAAGGAATTCGTTTTGGAAACGTGTCCCAACAGCATTAAACTCATGCGAATGTAACATAAAAAGGTTCAAAGCATTGATCAATTTGAAGTTAGCAATAAATTTGCCATTGAAAATTATAACACGAGGAGTGAGCTACACCTCGTATGGAGCCCAATTTTAGTACCAATTTCCCTAGAGATCTTACCAATTTCTGCGTAGCTCACACCTTTTTCGATAGCTTCAGGACCTTCTTTCAACAACAAACAAATCAAAAGGACCATTTGTAAAGATTTTGAACATGCGCTTTACAGTATTATTAGGAAATCAGATATTAAAGTGTCATTCTTGTTAAAAACAATCAACACAAGAAACATATAAGCAAAAGAAACGATCATTAACTTGAACGAAACATTTAGAACATGGACATGTTCCGCGGCGATCAAACGCTCCCCCATGAAAACACGAAACATTGCTCAAAATGTATCGCGTGGAGGATGATTATTGAAAGTAATGTGGTTCATACATTGGAAACGAAGAATACACAATCAACCAACCAAAAAACTATATTTGTTCCAAGACTAAACAAAAAAAAAACGTAGTTGTGTGAAGTCAACAAGCAGATTCGGTTTGGATTTGGTAATTACATTTTGCTTCTGTTTCACCTGTTGCGCACTGGTGACAATGGTCTTTCGGAGGGCTAATGGAGGACCGGTAAACCTACTTACAGCTGGTACAGTTTGCAACCGTATCGTGGAGTTGGCGGACGATCCAGTAAGACTGGCGGGTGTAATTTGGGCACCGGCCGGGGCCGGACCGATCCGGAGCAGCTGAAACTGGCCCTGCTCATTCTTCAGCAGCAGCGTCGAACCTTGCTGTCCTTGAAGGGCACTTAATGTGATCTACCGATCGCAATTTTGTTTTTTGTGAGGTGGTGTTTGTTCAGGTTCAGGTTGGTACGGTACGGTCATCCAGAATTTCCCGCAATTCCAGTAATTCCATATTCAGTATTCCATTTTTCATGTCGATCGTTGTTACCGCCAGGATGAGATGTTGTAGAGCAAATGGGAATAAAAGAAATACAATTGTTATAAATATTTGTTCATTTTCTTGTATTCTAAGACCCCACACAGATATGAAACGTCACAAAATATACAACCGAAAAACAAATGTTAACATCAAAATCATACGACGCAGGTAAACATTAAAACAGTATTAGAATAAATTATAATTCAACACACTACAATAATTTTAACTTCAAAACAGTCCAAAACTTAAATCGAACGTCTGTGGCGTCATTAACTTCTTTACTTTATAAAAATCAAAACATCTCAAACGAACTTATTAATATTTACTTCAAATCATGTTTTCTTTTGATTTTTTTTGGTTTTTATAAATCTTGTTATTTCTTTTTTAAATAAATGCAGAATTTAAAAAAAGCCTTATTTGTTTTCCAATAGAATAAACGATTTACTCTTCAGTCTTATCACTAAAACAAAACAAATTGGACAAATACAAAAATGAAGCTCTTAATGCACAATAAACAACTTCACAGACATTATACATAAAAAAGCATAGCAAAGTGAAGCACAAAATTAACAGCAACAAATGAGAAACAATAAAATCCGAATTAATAATACAATCACAACAAGCTTAACATGATAATATGCTCAAAAAAAAACAAAAGTGCAAAGCTTAAACAAAGCGTTTAAGTACGACATTTGGTGAACTTATCAACTCTAACGTAAAATAAAAGGTAAAATTCTTAAGTAGTTGTGAGTAAATTGTTTGATTCTTACAGCGCTTGCGTTTGGTGGTCTAGTACTAACTATTGGCTGACTACCAATAACAACTCTAGGTGATACAGCGGCAACAGTTTTCTGCTGTGCTTGTGTGGGTTGTGCGCCAGGCCTAACATTTACAATTTGTACACCGGGTAAACCGACTATGTTTGGTGTTGCCTACGGAATTGTGAAGTTCGATACAAAAGACGTATTAGTATTTTTAGTAATTTGATTAAAGTTTCAATCTCTAGCTGTACGATCGCAATGCTCGATTAACGGAAGACGCCAACTAGCTCGTATATGATCACTAAAATTGTGGTTTTATCGTTGAATGTTGGGCGTGAAGACGATTCCAGGAAATGTAAGGGCAGTTTAAGTTTGCAAGCAGCAGCACAAACTTTGTAACTTGGTTAAACTAGTAGCATTAATTTTGTACGACTATGTTTTTCCACTCTTAATGTTCCTAGCGTGACGATCTACTTGATCTCGGGGGTTATGTCTCCCTCTTCAGCAAATGTTCAGAAAACTTCACTGAAGGGTTTAGATTACAGCATACTCAAAGGTCAATTCAACCTTTAATATACACTATTCCAAAATATCCGAAATGCTGATAGCTTAAGTTGTGCCGTTCTATTTCTTCTCATTTTTTATTTTAATAAAAAAGCTTCATATTGTAAACACCGCTCAATGTTAAAAATGTTAACAGGCATTAACACATTTATATGATACAGTTTAATCAGAACAATTTATAACGAAAGTCGCCTTAAAAATGTTGAGAAACAATAACAAAGCTTTTGTTTCGATTAGTAATGCTTTTCGTTTAATGTTGAACACGACATCCAGTTCCACACATACGAACACGCAAATATGCAGCCATTAACCCTCAAGAATGAAGGTCAATGACACTGCTTTTGGCAAACCGGCCACACTCTCCCACCAAAATATTCTGCGTAGAAGATCCGTGTAGAACAAACAAAAACAGGCATGAAAAGGATTAATATATGTGGCATGTATCTCGGCGAGAGCCACTTTATTTGTCTATCAAACTCAAAGCCGCATCGTAATATGACACACGTTTCGGAATCAGCTGGGATTCGGTGCCATCCCTATGGTGATGATGATGATGCTGTTGGGAGGCAATACTGCCCACCACCAACACAACCATACGAACCAATCTCTACCAGAGTGGTGGTGATGAGAAGCGAAAATACCGGCACTCCAAAATCCAACCCGTCAAAGATCGCATTGGATAGGGAACGCGAGTTTTTTTGTTCTTCTTCATCTCAACCTCTATAAAGCAGCGTTGGTGACGTACGATGCTGCACGGTGTCGGTGAAGCCCTGCCCGCCATAACATACACGCTCACAGAGCGCGCGGATTACGTCGGCGAACGTGCGAGAGAGCGAAATATGGAGCGCGCGCTCAAGCATAAAACGCCCGCAAACGTCACGCGCGATACGTATAGTGGTGTGACGGAGTGACTATGTGTGAGTGGTGCGTGAAAAACGCGGGATTTTCTTGCACGACGATGACTAGTTTCAGGGTTCGATAATTGCACATCCACCTGACCAAAACCCACTAAAAAAAATCTACCAAAATTGGTTCATATGACTGTTTCATAACTTTTAAAAGTTTCACAGCAAATTTCAACACACTAAAACACTGATTTACAATCAATTATAAGGTTCTGCCAACTCTTGACACACAGTTCGTAATTCTTCGGTTCAATTGCAATCGATATACCCACAGGTGGTTTACAATTTCGCTGACTGGAGTGAAAGTTCGCGGCTTAAGCCCACACGAACACAAAAACCAGAGCGACGATCGTAGCAACCGAAGAATATGAAACCGAACAGCAACCAGCACCACAAGAAGCACTTTAGCTTATAGACACATTTAAACCATTTATTAAATTGTTTGATACAAATTTAAATAACATAGTACATGCCACGTGTGAAATACGCTGCAACATCCATGCGAGCAATCGACAATCCTTGTTGAGCACGAGAGGGACGCATCGAAATCTCGCTTCATGCGTGTGTTTTTGCTTACTTTCTCCAGTAGCAGGCACACGCACGCACACCCAAATAATGCTACATATCTGTAGCATGCGATATGTTCCATTCCAGATTGATCAACTTATACGGAACGAATCCTGCCAATGTGGTAGTAGTGTGCGGCGATGCTATTGGTGGTAGTAATGTTTACATCCTTAACCTGTCACACTTCACCGACTGTCTCTGCGTGACTTGCTCTCATTGTTTCTTCTGGAACTGGAGCTATCTGACAGGTGAAAGGCTCTCTCCTCTGCACAGCCTCCACACCGGTAAATGCCGGTTGCACGGTTATAATTGATCAACCTGAGGTACCCCTAATCAGTCACAACAAACACGAGAGACGTAATAAATTCCTAAGGAATTCAAAGCCCTTCTTAGTCATTTCACTTTTATCGATATCAGTCACAACAAATATCCTGTGGGCGAAGTATGTTCGCTAATTAGGGCCAATGGAGCCAGTAGACGATCAAATAGGGCAATTGTGTGTATGTTAGTAGAACAACGGGTTATGCAAAACTATTATTGCCAACGGGTTTTTGAGGAGGTGAGACTCTCGAACAAGAGACTGATCGATTAAAACATAAGCAATAAAAAAAACATCGAGAAAGCATGCCAAGGCGTGCATAATCTACCTGATTGTTGATCGGTTTCGAAACCGTCACGATGCCGGGCGTCCCGGTATTCATGACCGTGCCACCACCGGACGAGTTCTTGATGATGATCGTCTGCGGTGTGGCACCGGGTTGCTGTTGCCCGGGCTGACCAGCACCGGGCTGTTGCTGGATCGTGGTACCGGTGATAGTTTTGGTCCCGCCACCGGTCGCAACCACGTTCGTCTGGATCAGCTGTGGCTGCTGCGACATCGTAAGCGTGCCGTTCGGCAGCGAGGACGGTGTCAGCGTGACGCGGTTGTTGTTCATGTTGAGGACCGCCGTCTGTGTACCGCCGGCTGCAGGATAAACCAATTTCACTGGTTCATTCTTTGGCATATTCGACGACGTTACAAGGTGGTTATTGCTGAGAACGATGTTGCTGCTGTTGCTCACAGCGGCCGAATAACTGTGCTGTGGTGGGACGTTGAACGGCGGAGGTGGATGCTGACCGAGGACGGTACCGCCGCTAACACTGCGCGCAGGTACCACAATCTGCTGGCTGATGATGTTAACGGTTCCGCCGCCTCCGCCGGTTGTACCCCCCGTGGCAACCACCGTTGCTGGGATTGCGTTACGTTGCTGTTGCTGCTGCTGATGTTGCTGATGGTGGCCAACGCTGTTCGATAACGCACCACCGACAACGGCGCTACTACCACCAATACCTTTCCCACCGATCACCGTCGTTATCGAGCTGTTCCCACTCGCGTTCACCACGAACGTCTTGCCAAGGTTGTTATTATTGGTCGTAATCGTATTGTTGTTAATGATAGCACTATGGTTCGCACTAATATTCGACACTATTTCACCATTCGTAATGAGGCCACCGTGTTTCTTTTGCTGCTGTGCGAGAGTCGACGACACTGCCTGTACTGGTGGTGAAGCACTGCTGCTGCTGCTACTGCTCGTACCCCCATTAGACACAACGCCTGCCTCGATGCGTGCACCAGCAGTTTGATTTTTAACACCACCGACCGTCACGTTCGGCCCTGCTACACTTTCAACTTGTTGCACCTGGGTCACGTTCGCGTCCAACTGATTTTCCAGCGTACCGACTATCGCATTCACCGCGGATTCGTCGACGTCTGATTTAAGCGCTTCTTCCAAAAAGTTGGCAGACGCCATTTTCTTCTGTCGCGAACCCACTGCCCATTTTTAGTCGAACGCAACCACAACTTCGTTAAAAGATAGATGATGTTGACGTTTTCGTCGAAAAGGTGGTTCGGGTTTGACAGTTGTTTCGTTCAGTGCGTGCGCGTTCGCAATCGCTTTCGGTTCAGGATTTTTGGTTCTCGCTCGCGTGGTTTATCAACACAGATCACCCCTATGCTGTGATAAAATTATGTTCTTTCGACGTACCGGTGCGAAGGTGGGATTATGCACACAGAACGCATTACGAGCAACACAAGCGTACAACACCCAATGCTTTCCGTTGGTTATCAGCACAATCATTTTCTGGTTTCGCCCGTACAACACACTTCAACGCAGCACTTATGATGATTGCAGGGTTCGCAGCCCAATGTAATTCACTTTTTTAACATCCACTTTTTACACGAAATCCTACAATTGAAATGTAAATTTCAATGTATTATGAAGAACTTCCATTATTGTACCCTTATTGTTCATAACATTGTCGTTTTAGATTACATATTTTGCTTCGAGAATACAACCAAATACGCACATTTCGGGTATCTGCACCAGTTTTCGGCAGATTAGTGCAGCTGTTAAGAAGTATCTACGCAAACAATGCTGCAAAACTTCGTATCCTAAAGACTAGATACCGGTATATACCTATTCATTCATCGCGCTAGATCTTATTTCATAACAGATTTTAACATTTTCTGGGATTGATAAAATCTGACGGTTACCCTTTACGCATTCTTAAAAAAATCGAATGCAATTTTGAACAAATATTTTATCATTTTCGCCGGAGTTCGCTCGTTGCGATGAATGTGTTGTTCACCCCTGTTTGTTTGACGTTAGTTTCGTTAAATATCGGACGTTTGGCGATGCCATCGAGGAACCCGCGCTGCTTCGGCAGTATCCTCCTGTTTGCCTGATACACCGATGCAAGCCAACGCAAACGCGCTTCTGCTGCGAAATCAATCGATTCTCGTCGTTGTACGACGATCGCCGAACAACCCCCGGAATGACGATGACGACGCAATGATGCTTGAGAAGCAATCCCCCACACGACACAATAATGCGCTCCGTGCGACGATGACGATATAGTGAAATTATGCTTCCCCCTCCACAAAATGCAATTAACAGCGTCACTAATCTCCCGTACGGCCCACAAGGATGCCTTGCAGCAGTAATGCACTTCTTTCTTTGTATGATGTTGCAACTTTGCACAACCTATTTATCGTGGCATTATTTTTTTGTAACACAATGCATCTTCTCGTGAGCTTCACACATCGTACGCATTGCGTGCGTGTTTCGTAAAGCAGCGAGTAAAGCTTTACACACTTTTGCATGGCAACCACCCTTGAGTGGAAACCGATGCGAACCGGTTGCTGAGGAAAAAAAACATTTCACACATAGGCGGACATCGGAAGTTCGATGACACCCTGAACGATGGAAAGCTGGAAATTTGCTTCCTGCGAGCCAACAGGAAACTGGATTATTTTCACAATTCAACCGCCGCACACAAAATAAAGCCTGCGCTTATTTTCTCATTATGAAACAATCACTCGCGAAACCTCAGGTACAGCAAACACTTCAGTAAGAAACACCATATGAAAATGCAAGCCATCGTTGCCGATGCACCGTACAACGACGCCGGACGTTTCGGGACGATGGTAAACCACTCTGGACGATGCCACCGTTGGGCAAAGCCTTCTATTGGCTTTCACCACGATTGAACACATTCTAGCGTACCGTTTTCAACGCTGTAAGCGACATTTTTGCACGAACGCACCCATCATCACCTTCGTCACCACGCACAAAAAATTGCTCCGTCTTTATCGCCGCCACGCCAGAAAAATCACATCCCGGAACTCCCGCAACCAGCCGAGCTTAGACGGTGGTGTATGCAAGTGTTCCATCAACAAACGGGCGACGCTACACAGTGGGCAATAATGAAAGTATCAATCATCTGCCTTAATTTAACTGTTTTTCGTGTCAATTGAATGAATATTTCACTATGAACACATATTCAACGCATTGTATCTGAGAATACAATTGGTTCAATCGCAATTATAAAATATTAACGCGAAACGTCTTCTTTCATAGACCGTGGTCTAAACTGTATCAGACGACAAGGGGCGTTTTGACGTTTAGTTAAATGACGGCAAGTCTGCGATGTAGGTGGTGTTCAAATTTTCCCCAAAAGTTAACATTACATGAACATAAGTTACTATTTCAACGCTGTACTGCAACACATTTTTATTTTAATATCTCTCATAACATGGGACACTCCTCGAACAGCACCATTTTCAGTGAAATTCAAAGGAAATCGATGATAAATGAAATAGGTCGGCAACTGTCAGGTAAACGTCTGATTTGCTTGCGGTAGGCAAACGTCTGACGTCAATCTTATTTTTAAAATGATGTTATAAAATCCGTTGGATGTTTCTTAATATCATCGACTTATTTTTAATGCAAAAATGGTAATAATTATATCTTCAAATATATCTGCCCTTTATTAATGTAATCATTGGAAAATAACTATACGCGCGCATCATTTTGTGGATTTGTTTTATTGAAAAATGTTTTAATTTTTATTTCTTGCTCACTACAATGTACTTACGGTAAATCACATTCATTAGAAGAAAACAGAAATACAATACTCGTACGCATAACGTAAGCAAAAACGATGGTAGCTATTTCAAAACAAGACTGTTACCTAAAACACACAAACCCGTTCGATAAATTGGACGGCATCGGTTTCTGACTCAGTTTGGGTGGAAGCGCGCGGTTTGTTTCACATTCAACGTTACGCTCATCTCACGCGTGCATAACTCACATTCATACAATAACCATTCACTCTGTGGGCTGGGTTCCCCTCATACACGTGCAACGCATCTCATTGGCACCTTAAAATGTTGATCGCTAGTAGAACCACTAGCATTGTGTGTGCGTGTTTGTGGTGCTAGCATTCATCAGTCCAGACTTAGCATCGTCAGCGAATGTCATTTGTTGCGATCGCCGGTAACGCCCGTCGCCATCGATAGGCTGGCCGCACTTGTCGTGGCCGTTACGGCTGGACTAACCGTTCGGCTGTCATTACCCCGGCACCGTTTGACGAAGTATACGATGGGCATCAGGGTGGCCAGCAACAGGCCAACACCGATCAGCGCCCACTGCACAATGTCCAGCAGGCTGAGCACTTTCATAAGACTGTCATCGATCAGCTTCACCATATCCTCATTCAGTGCGATACCTTCGTCGATCCAGATGACCGGAAACAGGGTCGGTTGTAGCCGATCGGTCAGCTTGATGGCGTCGATCCGCCGCAGGAACATGTTGAACTGTACCCTTTTCCCGCCGGTCAAGGGTGTCCCGGTGTACTGCGAATTAAAGAGCAGAACGTCGTAAATGTCGTAGAATAGATGTGTCTCCTGGAGGTTTATTGGCGACTCTCGGGGATTACTTACCGGTTCCACGTCCACGAAGATCTGATGCCGTTCCGGCTCAGGGTCCATACCGTCAATCAATGCCGTATATTCCTCGTCTACACCCAGCATATGAGGAAGCGTCAGTACCACCGGTGCATCTAGCAATGAAAGTAACAGTCATAAAACAGTCAATTAATCACTCACGTCCACATGATCTTGGAGAGTTAGATGGAGACGAGCAACGAAATACGACGTCATTTGCATCTCAATAGGCGAAGCAAAAATATGGCTGGCACATTGCTCATCGAGAGAAAATCAATAATGATAAAAGTATAAAATTTTGAAGATTTGAAATTGTATAATCCTTGTTATCACTCAAAGCAGAGTAGACCGAATATCTCACTCGCAATGGCAACTGGTGCGGCTGTTCATCTTAATTAACTCTCTTAATCGCTGACGTGATGATCATCCGATAACCAAGTGTTACTAATGACGCCAATAAAACCGTTATAGCTTTGCCTGTGTCTCATGAATGGGAGGATAGAAATCGTGACGAAAAAACTTCTTCAAAGAACTCGTGGCTAAGGCAGTTGCGATGATCCGTAAAAGAAAAAAGCGAAAACATCTGCGATCATATGATTCTTTTTTTAGTGCGAGTCGCCTAGAGGATCATGGCACCGCTCACGATCGCCTTGCAAAAGTGTGGAATTCCTCCAAAAATACAATCCACAAAGGAATCCAAAACCCGCTGACAGGCGTCACGCGGACTGTCTCTATCTTCGACGGAAGTTCTAAGCCGCCTGCGCGCGAAAGAGATACAGTTTGCCCCTTCCGAACTCGAACGCGGACGAACTTTTGCTCTCCACGTAGGAGCGAGAAGATGCGTTCGTTCGTGCTCAGCCAAGATCTGCGCCTGGCTCAATCCAAGCTTCCCAGCTCGTGCTCAGCTACATCGCGCGTTAGTTTATGCTGCGCAACCGGTTAACTAGGAAGCTGAACGGGCACCTCGCGACGGTAAAGTAATGTTCGTATTGCGAGTGGTGTGTGCGCTTTAGGATGGTACGTGCGGTGATCCCGGTCGTGGCGATCGTCGTGCTGATCGTGAGAAGCGCTCCCGTTGGCGAGGCACATCGCGTCTGGACGCGGTGTGAAGTGGCGCGTGAGCTGGCGCTTAAGCACGTCCCGGAAGAACAGATCGGCGATTGGTTGTGCATCGCCGAGCAGGGTTCGGCGTACAATGGGTCGGCTGTCAACTTGCGGTTCAAGCATTTCGGTGGCAGTGGATATTACGGGCTGTTCCAGATAATCGATCGATACGCGTGCGCAAAGTACGGTTCGATTTGTGGTTTATCCTCGTGCGACGAGCTGCTCGACGATGAGCTGGACGATGATATTGAGTGTATGCTGAAGATCCACGCGGCGTACGTTCGAGAGTTGGGCGATGGATTTGCCGCCTGGCCGATTTACAAAACCGCCTGCCGCGCGGAAGAAAGTGACATTTGGCCAAGGTCGGCGAGTTTGCGAGTTCCTTTTGACGATTGTCTGGACGAGGAGGTCGTAAGAGTGCAGGCGTACTTCAAGCGTAAGCGTGCGAAGGCGAAAAAAGCAAATCTTGTGCAGGCGCCACAAGGGAAGGTGTATGAACGCTGCGAACTGGCGGTGGAGTTGCGTGATCGACATCGAATGCCGGTGGAACAGATTGCAACTTGGGTGTGCATCGCTTATCACGAGAGTCGCTTCAACACCTCAGCGGAGGGTCGTCTGAATGCGGACGGGAGCGGCGACCATGGACTGTTCCAAATCAGTGACATCTACTGGTGCTCTAGCGATGCCAATAGGCCGGGCAAAGCGTGCCGTGTCACGTGTGACGCCATGAGGGACAACGACATTACGGACGACGTACGGTGCATACGGATGATTTACGACGAGCATCAGCGAATTTCGGGCAATGGATTTAACGCCTGGACAGTGTACAAGCCGTACTGTGAGGGTAGGGAAGCGAGCTTCATGCACAATTGCTTTGACGGAGCAGGTGGAGCTCAGGACCGGTATCCGACCACACCCAACAAACCACGGCCAGGAATTGTGGCACCAACCGTACCCACGGTTCCAGCGAAGAAGTTGCCCACAGCGGACAGCGGTAAGGTGTACGATCGCTGTGAGCTGGCAAACGATCTACTGCACAAATTCCACATGCCCAAGGAACAAGTGGCAACGTGGGTGTGCATTGCGTACCACGAGAGTCGCTTCAACACCTCAGCGGAGGGTCGTCTGAATGCGGATGGGAGTGGCGACCATGGGCTGTTCCAAATCAGTGACATCTACTGGTGTTCTCCACCCGGCAACGGATGGGCCTGTGGAGTGAGTTGTGACGCACTGAAGGATTCCGATATCACAGATGATGTGCGCTGTGTACGTACGATCTTCGACGAACATCAGCGATTATCCGGAGATGGGTTCAACGCGTGGTCCGTCTACAAACCGTACTGCCAGGATCGCTCGAATTCGTTTGTGCGAGGTTGTTTTGGAGCAGAAGACGACGCACCTCACCCGGTAACAGTACCAAGGCCTGCCATTACTGCTCCAACAAGTGCACCGCGTCCTCGCTTCTCCCCGGGCAAGGTGTTTGACCGGTGCGAGCTAGCCCAAGAGCTGCATCTTCGTCAGGGTGTCTCCCTGGAACAAACAGCCAGCTGGGTGTGCATTGCAAAGTATCAATCCAACTTCAACACGTCTGCGATCGGTTACGGACCGGAGGGGGTCCAGTACCATGGTATGTTTCAGCTGAGCGATGAGTTTTGGTGCTCTCCACCCGGCAAAGGATGGGTTTGCGGGATCACATGCGAGCAGCTGCGTGACGGTGACATCACAGACGATCTCGCTTGCATGCGACACATCTACGAGGAACATCAGCGCATTTCCGGCGACGGGTACAATGCATGGGCAGTGTATCAACCGTACTGCAAGGGTAAAAGTGCCACCCTGCTTGACGGGTGCTTCGAGGAGGGTGAAAACGCGATCGTTCCCACGCCACCGACAACTCGCCGTCCGGTGTCGCCGCCGAAAAATTTCCCCCGCGGAAAGGTGTACCAACGGTGCGAGTTGGCACAGGAGCTGTACTACCGGCACGAATTGCCATACGATCAGATCGCCACCTGGGTTTGTATTGCGCATCGAGAGTCTAACTACAATGTATCGGCAATCGGACGCTTGAATGCGGATGGAAGCGAAGATCACGGACTGTTCCAAATCAGCGACATCTATTGGTGTTCGCCGCCGGGGAAGGGTTGGGTATGTGGACTGTCCTGCTCGGATCTGGAGGATAACGATCTGACGGACGACATCGAGTGTATGAAGACGATCTACGAGGAGCACACACGACTGTCGGGCGATGGATTCAACGCTTGGGCTGTCTATCGTCCGTACTGCAAGGGACGTTCTGAGCACTACATCAATGGATGCTTCGAGGAGCCCAGTATCGATACGACGACGATCACGACGACTCCTACCACCGCGAGAACCCGCACGACAAGGTCATGGACAAGTACGACAAAGTTGCCACGGTGGAGTACGATCCCTACCACTCGATCTACCACCATCACCACCACCACCAGCGGTGCAAAGTCTAGCAGTCTGCGGCAGACGGCAAGAACTCCCACTTCAACCGTCCCACCAACCACTCGGTCTACAACAAGTTTGTATGAATTTTATCTAAACAACTTCGGACGACGTCCGGCCATCACTACTGCCATGCCGGTGTACACGTTCAAACCGTTTGCCTCCCGGCAACGTACAACGATCACTGCCACCGAACGTCCAACGACTGCAACGACAACATTATCACCCGTCTCGACGACCTACCCGAACGATCGTTCCGTACAGCGTACCACGAGGTTTAGTGACTTCAACCGTTGGTTCCAGGACGGTTAGTCGCGTGACTGGTAGGACAACGCAGTGTTCAATGGAGCAGCGAAACAGCCGAACTACGGTGACACTTACGCAAGCACAAAATAGGTCTTCAAAACTCCTAATGCGATCATTTTCGGTTGTTCCAAAATAAATCCCCAAATGATTCATCCCCCGAACGAGGTGTACTGATTGCTTCGAGAAAAACTTCGGGCCAGTTCCGTTCTTCATTTGGTGACTTATTTACATAAGTTGGCACCTGACGGCGGGTGTTGTCGGTGGACTTTGATGATCGGTTTCGGTCATCGTAAATGATGCGGCAGAAAATTCCCCATTTCTGGCCACGACAAAGCAACGGAATGGTCGTTCGTGTGATGAACATTGATTTGTGGCTAAAAAAACGCACAACTTTAGCAGAAGCCTGCAATCGTACATCGTTACGGTGCAATGTATCATCGTAATCAAGATCTTAAATTCCCAGTTTTTGCTCATGAAAACGACAGATGAATCTAAGCAAAGAACAGCAATCAGTAGTCAGACATTGACAAACGAAGATTCATTCTTCATCGTGTGGGATTAAAAATGGTACCTTCTGACATTTAAGCGCGCACACGCGGGTTCGTCTTCGATCGTTTCATTGAAGTTCCTTCGGCGTGTGTTTACACAAAACGCCATACAAACAACCACCCAATGGTTGATAAACAATGGCACATTTTCGCCTGCTGTTTAGATGACGATCATGGGTTATGGGATGTTAATGGCGCATTGGAGGTGGTTGTGAGAAAATGGGAAACCAAAGTCCGATTAGTCAGCCCGCTGGGGTTTATATTTCCCTCGCACATTAGGGTGCGTGAACTGAGTGGGTTATCGGTTCGATCACACTACCCTATCATCTTACAACGCATTACATCGGAGGGAAACGATCGCGGTACGACTTAATTTGTTGCCAATGGTGGTGAAGGGTGTGTCTATTAATGTTCTACCTTCACCGATGCGATAACGTTATCTGTTGGAACGATTGCTAAAAATTTGAACGCCATAAAATCATCCCTTCCCCGGGGCATTGATCGTGACTAAGCCCGTTTTATCGCACGTTCAACCAGCAAACTGGTCCCCCCTTTAGAACACTTTGCAATCGGTAAAAATAGATGCAGTACTATTCAACCTGTTCCACAGGTTCGGTACGCATAAAATTAAAAGCGTTTTTTTTTTAGCTTACCGTGCCTACGCACGCTGCAAAACGGTGTGGAAGTTTGCAAAGTGTTCTCACACCCTAGAGCAACTTGAAAATGCTGTAAATTGGTTTGTTATCGTGTTTTGCTCGTGTGATGTGATCTGACGTCGTTGTTATAGCGGTGGATCAGCAAGGTGGATTTGATGATTGCTAACAATAAACGCCAACGCGTAATAGCTTTATCGCACTTCAATTGAGACAATAATCATATTTTATCGCATGTTAACGATAAAGTGTGTGATGCAATTGCCGTTATTTATGCGCAAAGAAATATGTTTCAAAAAAGCAAAAAAAAACAATATTTTCTATTGAAATGGGACGGATAATTAACCACGTTGCTCTGTAATATCCACAATTTATGGTTACATTGCACTATAAAATCCAACCGAACAGCTACAGACCACAGTTTGACATCCCTGGCCAAGAAGACTTACCGAAACAGTTGGAAAGATCCAGCGCTCCCTTGTAGAGGCAACCATTGCTTTTAACGATCGACTTCGGGATCTTGTTCACGCAATAACACTCGTTACCATACTCGGGTCCAATTTCGTGCAGGAAGTTACCGTCGATCTCGTACCGCAGTGCGGGGATGCCTTCGTACGATGATGACCCGGTGAGCTTAATGTCCACCGTCCTGTGTGACGGAAAAAGAGACAATTTGTTGATAAGATTGCATACTTTTAGGCTGACAAGAAAAGGAGTCCTAAACCAGACCACCTACCGGCAGATATCTGTGCTGAAGATGGTCATCCTTTCGATGCCGGTACGGAACGGTGGATAGCCCGACCCATCGGTACCCCGGATCTTGTTACAAGCCGAAGGTAATCCGCTGCTGCGATTGTTCCACACATCCAGCGTTGTTCGTCCATTCCAAAGTTCAATCATTTGCGTCTTGGCAGGATCCTTGATGCCCGTGTTGATCGTGAACATGCCGTCGTCGGTCATGTTTTTCTGTAAATATCACATTCCATCCATTAGTTTCGCAGAAAACTCGTTCGTCTAATTAATGTCGCGCCCATATGCCCTTCGCAATACCTACATGGCTGAAGAACGAAAACCGCAAGCTCCCGTCCGGCATGGTGCGAATAGTTTTAGTGTTGCGCTTTTCGATCTCCTTACAGATCGCCTTCGCGATGCCGATCACATTCACGCAGAATGGTACACCGTCGAACAGAAACTGTTTCGGGGTCGTCCGCAGGAACATCGTGTCCGGCCGGCCGAAGATGCGGTTCAGCTCGGCATTGATCAATCGCAAGCTGTCGTACGTTTCGTCCTCGGCGATTTGTAGAATGGACTGGTGTGTCCCACCCAACGCGAAAGTGCATCATTTGGCACCGATTTGGTTTGGAAAGTTTTGCCAACCCGAATCGCGCAGCAGTAAGCATCGTCCGAGTGTGTGCGTGTTGCGTGTGGTGATGTTTTTATTCGTGTTGAATAATCACGTTTTTTTTTGGTCCCCGAAATGGGTGGATGAGCGTACCGGAGACAAAAAGTGAATAAAAACAAAACATCCGAATAATAAATGGAGATGAAAACGAACACATAAACAGCAATACGATCAATGATGTGAGTGATGTGAGGGTGGTAGCACATGATAAATGTCATGCGTGCTTCGTGATCGTATTCTTTGTGTGTTAGTCACTCTCGTTAGTTCTGTGATGAGATATTTGACCGGTTAGTGAGATTATTAGCTAAAACTAATTAGTCAAAACGCCTCCAAAGGATGGGTGGATCGGTGGTGGAATGGGTGAGGATCAAGTCAAAAATTTACTCGTACACTGGTGAATGTCATGACAAACCTGAGGTCGTGTGGTACAGACCAACCGACGAACGAGCAGTCCGGATGAAACCATTTATTTTAAGCAACGTGATATCTAGGTCAAACGAGGATTAGAAAGTGAGGATTTAAATTTACATTCTGATTGCGCTGTGCGCGTGCTGTACTACTTTTGTTTTGCATTGAAAGCAACAAAGAACTTCAATGCGCGTTCTGTGAGATCAAGTGACGAACCCCACACTTTGGGACACGGCATTTCGTTCTCAATCTTTGCCGGTACGTCCTTCGCATGGATGGCGATGTGTGAGTGTTTTTTTTTCGTTCAGCAACATTAAGGCTTCCGGAACGTTTCATGTGCTGCGTACCAAAGCTATGCGTCTTGGCTGAAGAAGAGTTTTTGTTTGTTTTATCGTATGATTAAAGTTCCCCTTACGAGCGTGGATACCATTACGACGCGACATCATCGTCGACGTCGTTTTAAAATGAAAAATGATTGTAAAACCATCGGTTACTTCCACTCTGCACATATGCTGGTGGCGTTCGTGGTCGGTTCGGTCGCGTCGCGTTGTGTGCAGAGGCAGTGGCGTTTGTGTGAAATCTGATGAGTTGGGCACCAGTTCGGATGGCATTGGTGGATGGCCGATGAGTTTGCGAACGATGGGCAATGGTATTAGCGAACTGACAGGAAAAGGATGATCTGGTGCGGATGGGAAGGATGGAAGGTACGCCAACATCTCTACCGATACGATGGTAGCGAAAGGAGATTATATTGGCGCGGGGAGATAAATGAGATAGCGAGAAGGTGTAGGAGACGTACGAGACCCGAACCGAACACCCATTAGTCCACCACCCGAACCGTTTGATGGATTATGCACACAAATCAGGAAGCCACACAAACACACACTCAGCTGCAACAACAAAACGGGGCAACAATTGCAAAACCCAATACAAAAACAGAACACAAAACACTACACAGAAGCCAAGAATGAGCCAGCAAAGCCTCGACAAGCAATGTTCGCCAAGTAGTGGTGGTGGCGCAAGTGGCAGGAAGGTAGTTTTTAATGAAACAGATGGAGGGAAAAGAGATGAAAAAACAGAAACCAAACTCCAGAAACTGTGACCGACACAAAAAAGATAGGATGACTTATAAATTGGTAACACACTAGTCGCTCCCAAGGACGTGGTTAGCGTGCTCTCATTTTGTCCCAACTGGAACTCCCACAACACCGTGCCCCCAAATACAGTGCGCACTAAGAAAAAACGTACGAGCGATAGATTAATAACAATCAGAATAGAGTGATCAGTACATGCGGGCAAAATGAAACTACAATACCGAATGAAGAAGGGCCGAAGAAGTACAGTAACAACCGTAACAAAATTCGTATGATACGATATGAGCGTGTATGATCAGCATATGATGACACGGTGACAGTTTGCCTGGAAACAAACCGTTCGCCAAGCCAAGCAGATTCGAAATAGATACAAAACGGAACAAAATTATACTAGCTAGACATTTACTTGGATCGGCGTGGTGCGCTCGATGATCCGTTTAATGACTCTAACGACGGGAATTTTTTCGAGTGTATTATTCACGTCCGATCGAAAATTGGTGATCGTTTCCTTTGCTTGGTTATCGATTATTTGTAAAATGCTCTGAAAACAGAAGAGAGACACAAATTCAGAAGAAGATAGCAAGACAGAGATTGAGAGAGAGAGAGAGGTAATGTACGAAAAATGAAAGAAACAATACAAAATGAAAAGATCAGTGGTCGAGTTTGTAAAGAGATGAAAGGCAAGAGATAACTTTCTTTTTTTAATGGTGTTTTGTTTAAGATTCCGTCCGATTCAATAGTGCCATTAGGTGCACGGTTTGCATACCTGACATGCACTTTACGATCGCATGCAGTTCACAAAGTGTACGAGTGTAGCCATTTTTTTGTTTGTTGAGGGAATAAAGGATAAGGATTATTATTTCCGTGGTCGTTTGCTGATTATTTCACTCTTGCGTTCGGGTGTGTGCGTATCTGTATGTTAAGTGTGTCCGTTGGTTTGGTTAATTTGTAGTGTGAATTAAACTGTACAATTAATAATATAGTGTCGTTCTTGTATGCGGGGGGTTCTTTTTAGTGATTATTTGGAACTGATCGTGAAGGTTATATGACTAGTAGCACTGCTCACAAAAACTTCCTCAAGAATAGGGGGAATAGGGTGGGACTGTTTTAAAGCTAGAGTCTTCTCTGGTGCATTTTACTTACATTCATGTGCATGTTTAGCACAGTAAGATCATCATTTTCCGTTAGCGGATAGGACGACTCCGGATCGAAGACGTACATCTGTTGCTGACTGAAATGAACCTTCGAACGATCCCGGCTAAACCGTATATTATCCTTCTGCCGGTATTGGCTAAAAGCAGTTTTCCCGTTAGTTTTCGGTCCATTGGTGTGTAGCTTATTCTACGACTTACAAATAAATGTATGGTCCAACCTCAACCACCTTCGGTCGCCGTCCTTGCATAACTTCGTACGGATTGGTGACGTTGAATATGTACACCTTAAAATCTAACGGCTGTGGCAATGCTTCCCATCGCTTATATTGATCCGTGCCTTGCCGCAGCTCGGTAGCCTGAAAGAAAGTGAAAGTGGAAATTAAGAAAATGTATTATAAGGCCAAGGATATTCATACGAAAAGTAACACGTCCTTGACGTATAATCGGGTGGGCGTAAAAGTGTTCCCCAGAACACGCCTCCCTTCGACGTAGAACCCTGACCGCAATAACGATGGGGGAGAAAGAAAATGTGGCTTGTTCGTGCCAGAGCACAATTAAACTATTTTCCCCTTTTTCACGACCTTTATCAGCGCAGCGTCATCAGGACGATTGCGTTCATCGGTTTGATTGCTCATTTTCGTTCACAATTACACTCGAATCCTATGATTACTTCATGGGGAACTGATGCATTACGATTGAATCGCTGGAAAAACATCGCAAGTAATGCTTGATACGATTCGGCAGGGCATACTGTTGCATTGCGTGACGTATCTTAGAGTAGACATCTGATCTGGTCATTGAGCACGAGGCGTGCTTTATTGATTGTTGATAAAACTAACCGTACAATCGTGCAATTACGATTATTGAAAGAAGCAACATAAGGGGAATTATTGCAATAAAATTTTATTTTCTACATAAATGAGCTTATTATAGTGACACGTAGTAAATCTCTCGTTGATATAAATTAATGAACCACAAGTAAAATTATTAGCTTGACCATACACTCGAAAGCTAACACCAAAGCTACCCTTTTCCGTAGATCACTGTGCGAGTCCAGCGGATTGCCTACCTTTAGGCGTTATTCGTGCACGGACGTTTAGCCCCATCAATATGAGTTTATCGGTAATATTCCATCACGATTGTTGTCCACGATGGTCTATGAACTGATTGAATTATTTATTAACAAAACACGAAAACAATTACGATAAAAGGATGTGATCTTTATCAACTGTTATAGACGGGAGGAGAATAATGCGTTTGTCTAGCCTGTCTTGTCGTTCAATAAACCACACAAGATAATTAATGTTTGGTTTTGTTTTGGAACAAAAGCGTGTATTTATTGTGGAAAATTTCGTCAATCAATGTTGTACAAGTATAACTACTTAATTATATAAGATAAAAATGCCCTTTTAAATGAAGAATATATGAGAAAATGTCACCCAAACTGTACTAAACTATTACCAAAAGAGCAGATTGCATGCATCAGTTTCACTTTCAAATGCAACACAAATTGCATTTTCAAGGACGGAGGAAATATTCCTTTCCACTAAAAAAACAACTTTCCATTCTGGAACTCCTAGCTTCGTTGTGCAGTAAGTGGGTCATGTAGAAGGGACAGTCGCCGGTAATGATGGCATCTTTCCATGATGAATTGAAAACGATTTGGAATAGTATTATTGACACCATTCAATGGCCAAACCTTCACAATTTACTTATAAGAGTTGATAAGTTGTTTGAGTTGTAACTTTCCTCTTCAAACTGATTGATTTATTTGCGTAATGCTTTTTTTATACAACGCAGTGTGAGAGTTGTAGTGCCATGAATCGGACATAATAGGGGATATTGCGAAGTTGATGACGATGACGATCTGAGCCATCATTAATCGTTTGGCTGTGAAAGAAGGAAGAGCGTATTGCACAGTTCGTATTTACCTAAACACACCTTTCGAGCGAAGAGATGTAGCATTGTGCAATTCTATCGTGCCTGCCGCAAGCAACGAACATTTCCTTCCGTTTTAGCAGCATCTTCTACACAAAAAAATGTACTCAAACGTTTCGTTCGATCGATTGGACCAGTCTTTAGCCTGATCGAAACTAATTGCCTCACGAGTGAGAGTTTACCTTTTGGCGTTTGAAGTGCAAGTAAAGGAAAGCGAATTATCTACAGGTTGCGAGAAAATTGACCACTTTTCCCATTCACCACACGTCATGGGCGAACCGGATAGTGCAACGACTGCGTGACGGATTTGACTGTACAAAGTGCTCCCGGAATTGAGTCATCCAACCACGGGGAGGAAGACGCGGGCCCTGTAGAAACCCAAACCCATTGCTCAACGGAGGGATCAGGTGTTGGTTGGTACATGTCCAACGTTAGAAAGTTTTTGCAGTTGCTGCTCTTACCAGATTTCCGGTCGGTAAGAAATTTGTGAAGCAGTAATATTCAAACGATGGCGTTCCAACAGGTTTTTTTTGTGTAGTTTTTATTGCCAAGGCAACACAGTAATCTTTCCTTTTTAGGGATATATAAAAAAACCAGATAGTTGACAAACTGTCATACAGTGCATGGCCTAGAGTAAAAGGTAAACTAGATACTCAATCAATCAAGAGCTGTTATTGTAACAACATCGATCGAATAAAGACGGAGGCAACGATTCGAAAAATTGACACAGGAAACAGTTCAAAGTGTTAAATTTCAAGCCGAAAAAACCTTATACAACCGAGAGCTTACTTAACAAAACAAAAACGATTCGCTTTAGTTGAATTTGATCACGGATATTGTAAAGTGTTTGCGTAATAACAGTTTACCGCTCTAAATGACGCTTCAAACAATCCGATCATTTTCCCAGAACGCACCGATCGCACTGTTTCTGTGGTGTTAAAAATATTTATTATAATTAGTGTGAGAACAGATGAATGTGCTCGTTGAACAATTAGGATGAGTAATTCGCTTCACATGCGATTCACATGAACGCTTCTGTTAGAACAAATATATTGGACTGTAGAAAAACATTGTCCGGTTGTAGTAATGTACACGAACGTGATTCTACCGGATACTACATAAATGAAACTTTTGTAGAAAGGTATAAACAAAAATGTTTGAAAATTGATGAATGAGCAGAAATAAATCAAAATTCATCTACTGCCTCCCATCGCCAATCGTGCTTTTCACCCTAAATCGAAGAAATCTTCAAAAGGTGGGTGGCCTAACCAGTTTACCTTTTTAGCATACGGAATGATGATCACACATCATGACCGATATAATAAACTAGAAAGCCTTCCCGGAATGCTACGGAGTGATGAGAATTAGTCAGTAACAATTTCACCAAAAACGTTGTGTGAATTTCATTTTAACCTTTGTATTCAAATGATGGAATATTGATGTATGCATGTATGTTTGTATGTTCGAAAGTCTTGGTACCATTCCTAACAGTAGTCCTCAACCTCCGACAATACTAAATGACAATACTAATGATAATGATGATCATTTACCTAGCCCGACAAGACGCACGCAGCAAATGCAACAAACGAGCATTAAGCGGAGCTGCCCACCGACAGCAAGTGTCCCATTCACCTTGACAGAAGCCGGGCGGTGTGGTGTTTGATTTCGGATTTTTCAGCCACCGCAACGATGTTTTCGATAGCATGCGCATTGTGAAAGAAAACACAAACCCTATTGATATTCCTCGTTGGTGAAAACGGTCAAGGTTGTGGAAGGTATGCAACGCCTTCGCCTCCGTAGACGATCGCCTCCGATCGGTTCCAATAACGCACACGTCGTCATCGAATCGAGCATGCTGAACGCTGGAATCATGCTCAGGACGGTCCGGCCGTGCGGTGGATCGCTTTGAAAAAGAGGTCGAGCGGCAAACAAAATTATACACGGTGGAAAAAACCCGCTTCCTTGGTGTATTGAAAACAATTGACCTACCGCCTGGCTACCGGACGTGGAAAATAACACAGAAAACACCGGTAAACTGGCAATTGTGCAAAGCTCAGCTCGTTTTTACACCGGTTTAGGGGTGGATTTTGGCTTTTTTTTTACATACCGCGCAGGAACATAATGTCGCTTGTCTAGGAAGACATACACAGCGCTGGTACATTTAAGGCATAAAAAAAAGTTGTGACTTGGCCTCTTCTTTTCCATTCGAAAAAGTTCTTTGATGGATCTCGATGTGCATTGCTTATGAAATGCGTTTAAATAAAGGAGAAACATTAAAATGGTACTAAATGGATGCAAATGATATTTTAATAGTCGATTGTGATGATTTGTACGATTTGTAGCGGGTCGTTCTATTGCACAATGGGAACACATTGCTAACAGCGGCACTGGTCAGATCAGATGTGAAGCAAAACTACACCAACAATGGATTCACAGGACTGTCAAAGTTGCTGCTTGCTGGTGATGATGATGATGATGATCATGTCGTTTAGCCACGCGGGAGATTATACACAATGATTATGCTACGAGTGCCTCCAGCAACACACATACACACTTTGTAAGACGTGTTTGATATTTCAAAAAGCAGCTACATTATTGTACAGCAAAGCATATAAATACGGCATTGAGAAATATTGCAAACATTCACGAACTAATGGCAGATATATTGGGAAGAAGAAACATGCCACAATTGCTCGTAAGCTCTGTCAGACCCCGCAGATTGTAGTGAATGGGAGCTATGTTCGAACGTCACTCTAAGAGATCACGCTCAACTTGTAAACGCGCAAATTAGCATGACATTATGCAACAGTTCAATGAACGATCGTGGGGTTGTTGTTTTTTTTTTCTTCAACCCACAGAACCACTCTATAAAGATTGTGAACTGTCAATGATTTTTTTTGCATGCATCAACCACCAGTGCTCAAATCGCAACGACATTCCTGGCATGTGTGGACTGGTTTTGTGGGCCTTATGCAGATGCAGCACCAGCACTAACACCATGCAAATGTTGCACGTGTGTATAATTGAAGGAACAACTTTTCCTTTTATATTTTCCTTTTCGATGGAGAGATGGTGTAGTGAGAGCTGTAGCAAATATGCTTTGAGGTTCAAAATTATCTACATTGTTAAATTCAAAAATGATCTTTACTCTTTTCTTTGGCATTAAATTTCTACAATTACTTGAACTGTGAAGAGGGTTCGTGTCTTTATATCGTTGACCGGTGGAAAGCATTGAAGTCTTTTGTTTATTCTTTACGTGAACGAATATGTGTTTCATTGGTTAATGATTGTATTCTCACAGTATGAAATACTTAATTAAAAAATCCAATAAACCATCTAAATCAACTTAATAACGACACCTGTTATTGCGGTACTGTTTTAATTTGCATAAAATAAACCATCGGTTAAAGCTAAATTATCGCTCACAAAAGCAATAACATCGTGTGAAATCCGCATTACTTAATACGTAAGATTCCATTCTCAATCCATTCGTTCGATCTTTTGCCGTTGCAGTCTTTGATAACCCATACGCTAGATCTGCCCCGATCAAGGGCACCTTTGTTGAAGATAGCGGGATCGGCAACATGGGAGTGGTCCAACAGCAAACAGGAAAAAGTAACTTCCGACGCAGTAGATATAACAGCAAAATAAACTCAACCTCGCGCCTATTTGTAAATTATGCGCTGTGTGGAAGAGGTTTGTTTAGCGGTCGGAGAAAATTTGCTCCGACATGATTCACTGTACGTCCGCGAGGTGAATGTACGATTTGGGTAAACAGAACAGGAAAAAAGCAGAGCAGCATTTTGGGGCCAAGCGCCTGCCGGGAACAGTTTGACTTTATCCGATTATGTGCAGCTAAGTTCCAGCACAAATGAGTTCATTGAGTGAGGTTCGATAGGAGAGCAATATTCATCGATCATGCAGGGTTAATAGATGATCTAAAGCAACAAGAAAAAAATGTGGTACGCTAATGATCGACTAAGTGAATTTCCAGGTCAGACAGTTCGCTTTACAGTTGCTGCAGTGTATAGCACCCAAACAAAATAATCTGAAAAGGTTTAACTGGTGTTTTTCCAAAGCCTCCGAAGGAAGAATCACAGACAAGGAAATAGTTGTGCTCGAAATGCACACATCATGGCAAGGAACAATCCTTCCCTAGCCTTCCGCCATAATAAGATTCCACAGAAGGTTACGTTTTGAGGTCGCGCGTGTGCTCGCAAGAGGAGTTTCCAAGCTTTTAATTAGTGTCATTTATTAGAGCACTCTAGTATTATACCCGCGTCACACAACGACTGCCACGTAAGCCTTGAGCGGCTAGTGTCACATTTGTGTGATGATTCTTCCTTTCTTACGTCTACAAAAGCACACGTCAGACGGAGTAGTACAATGCTCGCTGCTAGAATAGAAAAGCAAAACGGGTCATGATCGTGAACCGTATGTGTGCCTTCGCGTAGGAGGTAATCTGCATTGCAAAGGCCTCCACCAATCGGATACGATCTTGAACTTCATACGCCAGTCGGCACGTTGAATCAATCACATTGTCCTACTCACTGTTTGTGTGAGGAAAAAAGTGGAAAAAACGTAATGAATTGTGCTTGTCAACAGCATGGTTCGGTGACGTTTAATGTTTCTTTATTCGCCTCATTCCTCAAAAAACATAAGCCAGCTCCGCCGAAATATATTTGCGGATCTTGACAATTCGCCACAAGATGGGTTCTCTTTAAGGAGGAAATACGCTATCAGAGAAACAACATATCACTTCTAACAATACGCTGCCTTGATCAGGTGATTTTTTATTGTTCTGAGATTTGCCGACGCAGGCAAAGATCGTCTTACCATCATTACTCATGGGGCGTGAGTCTCCGTAAGTGTGACTCAAACGGGAAGCGTGTTGGGAGATGTAATTATAAATATGACAATAACCCTGCAATGGGATCTTCTGACCCTGACTTTGTACGATGACTGATGGTAGTTTTGGGTGCATTTCTTCTAAAGACTCGAACAGTACAACTGATTGATTGCACAGATTGAAGTTCGAGGTTGAGGTTAAAGTTCGGCAATGATTAGGCACGTTCACTTTTCAAGCCGATAAAACACTCAGTGCTGTTGACGTCAATACAGGAAGGGAACAAGCAGTAGATAGCTATGGAGAATAAATTAAACTCAAGTGTACCAAGAAGTTGGTTGATCATTACACGGCCAAGTTCTTCCTGTAGCATCGATAATATCTTACAAAATCCCCTTGCGCAACAGGGAAATGTGTGATATTCTCTGACGCATCTCAAACTAAACATGAGCGTGTTTGTTCTGTTAACAAATTTTCAGTTAACACTTGGCATCGGTTGAAGCTGGCGAGTGTAAGCAAGCAGTTAGGGAACTTTTGGGAGAGCTTGGACAAATAATGGTACATTGTAGGATTGCTTGCGGTGATGTTACGAGTTTAGAAGAGATAAACATCGGTAGTGACTCATAGAAAGGCATTTTTTAAGGATTCTAATTACGTTGTTAGATTACCGCTTACTGTTTCGGAACGAACTCATGTAACGAAATCATTGCTTTGCAAGTCATTTAATTTATACTTTAAATTTATTTCTGTAACACATACCTTAGCCTGAGCCTTATAAGTCAAGATATTCGTCATTCTGTTACGTTGACAGCAGAAACCAAAAAAACAAAAACGAACCCTGCCAAAAAACCATCTCCTACTTCCTCGCGTATTATATGAACTCGAGCGTATAAAATTGCGCGCTTCCCACCAGCCATGTTTTCCGTCGTCGTCGATTCACGATTTGATCGCAGATTTGATTCGCAACCGCAACCGCACAGTCAATAATTGAATATTGACCATGCGCCATCGGAACGGGGTGGCTATCGTTACGCAATCATCACTTCTGTGGCTGCCCACACAACACGGGAGAAGCTTTTTAAGATCTCTTCCCAAAGTGTGCGGCGTTTCGAGAGGAGACGCTTCTTTTTACGCGTCATCGGATTTTTTGTTGTTGTGGTAGATAACACCGGCGGCAAAAAAGTCAGGAGGTTTATTTAAACACAAAAAAAAATGGGAGACTCTCCACGGACTAGGTTTTCGAGTGCTTAAGGGACTTGACGCAGGCTGATGACGATGATGGTGCTGAGCTTAAATATCACGATGATATTTGAAATATCTCAACCAACGTCGCTGCCGGTGAACCAGTTCTTCTACGCTTGATTGTTTCGAGATCCGTGGTGGCTAGGGATGGCAGAGTGTTACGTAAACGTGCCCGGCCACTATCCGAAAGGAATGGATCGAACGTGATCGCACCATTAGCGAGATGCTCCGTGCAGGTGGAATCTTCCAAAATGCAGCGCAGCCTGTTAAAAAGCACCATGCGTAGTCCCATATCGTTCGGACCGTTATTAGTGATCGTTACGATGCGATGTTAATGAACCGTGTCGTGATATTTTCCCAAACCGCGCACAAACTAGAAGATCGTATCGCTGGTAGTAAATGGGGGACACTGAATGTCACCTGAGCGTATCGCGGTATGGGCGCGGTGGGCGAACTCGGCACAAGGTTCGTACCGGAAATGTGAGCCCTGCAGCGTAGCAGTGAAAATGGAAAAATTGTAGCGCGTGTGTATCTGATGTTTGGCCGTAGACCAGACGCTCGGCAAGGTCAAACCGGCAAAGCTAACGGGGCCTTTGTCATGGTGTGGAGGGGGGGCAAATGTTTATCACACGCACACGACCGAGATCCGAGAGCAGGAAGCCGAGAACGTGTCCCCGGGGCAAGGGCAACGTTCACCTGTTTGACGGGCGCTTTTTCGGTAGAGACCGGTTGGGGGTGAATTATTAGGCGACCTACAGAATTACTTTTTTTCCACTTGCTTAAGCTTCACGCCACCCTCGCAACGTGTTTGCCTTGCATGATAAAGTTCTATTTATGCTATTATTTGCCTCGCGTAAAATAAATTCACTTCAACCTTATTGTGAGGTACAAATTGAACATTAAAATGTTTTTCCATTAGATATGTTGTAGGACTTTTTTTGGTGATTTTAATATTACATTAAATATTCTAAAACTAAATCCCTCAGTATGTTTAAATTTAATGGAAGATATGCGCTCAGTGCCTCGAAATGGTCGTTTTTATGATTTTTTTTAAAGAGCTTCTCGCATTTCGACGCAATTTATCGAAATTAAATGCATATTTTTGGAGTGGAATGGTGGAGTTTGGCGTAAATTTAGCGATAAAGCTGGCTGGCAACTGTTTTGGCCACACAAAAATAACACCGAAAAGGGGTCAGTACGACGCCGTGTCCAATGTAACGTAGTAGCGAAGATTATGAATACATTAATTTTATTTGATTTTGCTGTTTAATATCATTCAAACTGCCCACAAAAATTCAGAGGACGATGAGGTAGAATACAAATTAGCTTACAATCACCGTCGGGAACCATTGGCCATTGGTCATTCCAGTGACATACAAAAAAACAGGATTTTGGACGGTGAAATCCTGTCGTTTTGTTTTTTATTTCCTAAATGTAGTTTGAGAATTTTTTGTTTTTCTATTTTTACTAAGCAATACAAGCGCACTAGAAGATTAAAAGTTATGAACATAAAAAAAGTAACATTACTCAATAGTTGGACCTTGGAATTCCTTTATCTTTTCTTGTGTTAACTACCACACATGGAAGTAAAAACATTCTCCACGCACAGACACAAACACTTACCTCTATTACTTTCTCATGCACGGCACGGGGGAAAACGACCCAACCGAGTAGGGCGCCGGATACGGCCATCATCACACCGATGCCGGCCCAGATCAGAGTGCATTGCACCATCTTGGAGGATCTCCGTGCTGGCCCCGTGACACCGTTCACTGCACCCGCGAAACACCGCACTAAACCCAAACACACGCACACACTCCCGCCCCTATGCACGAGCGTGGCACACTCTTTCGGATTTTCTCGCCAGAAATCACGCGCACGATCACTTATAATCTCCGCCCGCTGGCGAAGGCGTCGAATGGGACGGTTTTGTTGATTTACTGCGGTCACTTGCAGTCCCTTCCCAACGCCCCTGTACACCGTCGAAGCCTCCTTGCGCTCGAATTCACTTCAGCTGCACGTCAGGTGTTGGGCTCCATCGGCTTGCCAACCGTACGGTAGACTTGTTTGCACTTTCAACACTTTTGCGATCACGTGCACCGACAGAGCAGGACGACAGAAAATTACCGCAGGCGCAGATTTGTGACGAGTGGAGAGATGCAAAAAGAAAGGAAAAGGGGAGAAGTTTGATAGGACGGCGCATAACATGGGGGCCAATAAACAGCCAACAGGGATGGGTTAAAAAGCTGAAATGGAATCTTTATTATCATCCTACGCAAGCACATCGTTCACTAGGCCAAAGGTTACGTCGGTGTAAATGTGCATTAAGGACCTCCAGGAAATTTCGGAGTTTTGGCTCAACTTCACCAACTCTCTATGAAGTAGTGCAACGCAGAAGGAAAGAACCGCTTACGCTAGCGAACGAATGGCCGGATGTTGTTTTACATTCTCGACTTCACTCACACACAAACCGAGACTTCTTGTTGCATTTTTATTATTATAGCACACTCCTTCTTTCAATCAGACCTTGGCGGAGTTTGATGGCAAACTCCGAAGGCAGCCAATCGCAATCGTTACAGAATCGTATGGTCACCATGTGTCGCGAAGGGAAAAGTAGATGCACTCGAAACTCTCCGATAAATTATTCGCTTGCACATTTCCTCGTTTCCACGGTGGCGCGTCCACCGAGGACACAACGGACCGCACATTGCGAGAGAGCGAGAGAGAGAGAGAGAGGCACACACACGCACGCTAGATTCCTTTCACTGATCTCTCGAAACGTGGAGTGCGGATTGTTAGCATCCAATTAATTCCCAATCCCACTGACATTCGATGCAATCAAACAGTCCTGGTAAGCCCGGTCAATTAATAACTGTCTGCTGGAAGGATTAACACGGCAGCTGGCACACTAAAATAGGAGAAGATATCCCACCACAGCAGCAAAACCCCTGTATTCCTATTCACCACTTACGCGCAACAGCGAAGGAACTAAAACAAAAAAGAGATTCGTCTAAAGCCTCCGCTAGGCCACGGTGCAACGGTTTTAGGTCAGTCGCGGTTCGCGTCTGTTGAGAAACTGACAGCCCGAGCCGCGGCGCACGTTTGTGTGGATCGAAAAAATGCGGTTCGGCTCCTTCAATCATGGTCGCTCCACTGTCCGTAACCACCACCACAGCGCGCCCGGTCGCGGCCATACGTCATAGTGCTCTGGCAACGTGTGGTGTTAGTTCATCGCAAAACCAAAACAAGAAAAAAAAGCGCTGACAACGGCATAGTGGCGACGGCACCATCATCAAGGCGAATGGACGAAGGGCCTCCCATTAGGCTGGGTGGGTGTATGGGTTTCGGGCGGTGCTTCGTTGCGTTGTTTGGCTTAGTGTTTGGCCGGTGGGTGATAATCGTGTTGGAGGGAGGCACTCTTTCCACTAACGAAAGATCTGTCAATTGATAGTAAACCTGGTGAGTGAAAAGCTCTCTTTCGTTCACCTTCTCACCGGCGGAACTTTCAACGTTGGCAGCGTCGTGCGCGGGAATTCCGTTAGCCGGGAAGCAGCAGTTTCACGTGGCTAAAAATTAAATCATAAAAATTAAATCATCAGTTTCTACATTTCCGCGAACATTTTCCAAAAACTTGTCTAGTTTCACTAACATTTGTAAATTAAAATTGATAAGTAAACATTCAGTTATAAATAAACTATTATTGGTTTTCTTTGCAAAGATCCAATGGAGGCATGAGTTGGCAACATTAGTGTGAAGGTTTTATTGAAAATTATCCCAATTACAGTTGAAGATAACATCAGCTCTATGCGGAACTGTCCCCTGCTCAAGATGGAAGCTTCACTCATTAGTATCGCACACCAAAACGAGGAAAAGAGCCCAAAGCCAACGTCATCGTTCACTGCGGATGTCCTTTGGTGAAGCCTTCTCGTAAGACATTTGAGGGAAACCACTCTTTAGGCAACCACAATCTCCACCAGGAAGCAACAGCGGAAGGTAGTAGATGTTCCGGCAGGAAGCGTGTTTTTCTCAAAATAAAGCTCATCCGTACGAATATCCGGAGCGTTACACTTTGAGCTTGAGGTGGTGTGACTATTGGTTTTGGGTTGCGCTTTTCTTGCGTTCAAACGGTGCGCGTGCATCACTGTTTGGGTTCGTTCGTAAGTCAATGTTCCGCTTCGTTGATGGTTCAAAATGCAAACATGTTAGTGGTATGCTTGCTGCATGACCCCAGTCAAGGTACGCGTTATACCAAAAACCGGCAGGCTCATGCGTTAGGAAGACCGAGCGTTGCACCGTGAAGGCAACCTACAACGCTCATGTCATCTAAGCTGCTAATCCGATTTCGACGTGTGTTGGTTGTTTGTGTTGCTTGTTTACCATTTGGAATTTATGTTTTTTTAACAAATTTATAATCAAACTAATGTGACCAACGTAATATTTGAAAAGAATAATTCCACAAGTTATAAATAGTAATCTAGCAACCTTTGGCTTGATAAAAAATTCACTGTATTTTGTAAAACAATAGTAACATTCGAAATGTAACGTACAATTGAGCCTGCCATAAGGGATGATTTGGATAACAAAATATTAAATATTCAAGTTTTGTACGTTTGTTGGCCATAGTGAAAGCGTGCAGTCGAAAGCTTTCAGTTGAACAGCATTTAACAGAGCTTTGAGTTACGCGCAATGGAGTTGCGAGTTACCTCTACAAACTTAACGAAACAATTTACCTGGATTGATAAGTTCATAGGCAAGTAGTTGCATATTGAAATTTGAAACGAAACAACTTAAGTATTTTCCGCGCAGTGATTTCTAACAGGGAAAATGATTATTTTCGGATATTCGGTAATACTGACCATACATACGGATCTATTTTTTCTCTGTTTTCTTAATAATTTGGGTTTATTTGATTTGTTTGACATGTTTGTTCCGGTACTATTTCTTGAATCGGTACAAGTATGTATAATAAAGGGAAAAATAAACTATTTCCGAGCTGTGTTTGATCGCTTACTAATGAGGATATCTTGCTGTTACGCACTTGACTGGGGTTAATTCCATTGATAGTCTGAATGTATATATTTTTAATGTATAATTCAATTGTTGTCTTGATAAGTGAAAAAGTAAAAGTTTGTGGAAAACAAAGTATTCCTGTTCTGATGTTAAATATTATAATGCCACCCTTTCCATTACCCTCTCTGTCTCTCTATGCCTTTCCCTACCTAAACCACATGAATCGATTCAAAATGTTCACCTCATTGCCAATCTTAAATGTGTATTCCCTTCTTTGAAAAAAATATACTTGTCTTAATTAGGTCCACTGACGTTTTATCCCACGCAAGATTTACCCAAATAAAAATGACTCGAATTTTAGGCTACAATTAATTTAGCGACAAATACAGCGAGAAACAAAACAAACCGCCCCGACTAAACCAAATATGACTTTCCTACAACGCTTACGTTCGTCAGTCTCTTGGAAAATGAAAAAAAGATCTAATTTGCGATAGAAACAATACCATGCAACATTTTTGATCAGCGAATACATACTAACACTTCCCCGCGTGTACTTATCCATAATGTTTGGCCATTTAAATCGACATATTGTTTGCAATGGGAGACAATAAAAGTGAAGGTAACAATCAATCCTTTCTGCGTGGTGACGCTAAAGAAGTAAGGTTCTTCCTGCTCCATATCTGGAGCAGGTTTCCCTCGCGAACGCATATCTTAATCCTTTAATTTAGTGCAGTAAGTAATTGTTGATAAGGATAAGATAGTATAGCAAGAATAAAAAAAACAAAAAAAGGCTAAGGCTAAAGCATAGATTTCCATAAGCTTATATTTATACTGTGTTATCCCTCTCTAAGTCGCTTGATTTATGCAACGGTTTTATACATAGCCCACTACTACACTTCCCCGCTCTAAATTGAATATAATCTGACAAAAGGAGAAAAACCGTGAATAACAATAGGAGACGTCGGGGTCTTGCAAAACACGTTCGCACGGCCTCGATGGTTTCTGGTATCTGGCTTTAACGATGATTTTGATTAGTGGTTTCATACAATAGGTTTATCTTGATGACATTGCGCCCAAAAGTATCGGTTTACGTTCGATATGGTAAACATTTTCCTGCATGCCCTCAATTTGATCGAAACCCCATCCTAACATCGAAAGTGTGACAAATGAGCAAGCTTTATGCGCTGCTATATACAAATGAGTTTAAGGTGACACAATACAGTATGTAATAAGATAAACGATCGTGGTTTTGTACTATTTACACAAGCAGGGTGTTTCGTTTTGGGTGAGTGAAAACATTTCCATAAAGAACGTAAACCCCAAGCTTTCGTTTTAACAATCTTTCTTACCGTATTTCCTCTACTAGCTACCCTATCGCGCTTAAAGCAAACGAAATGAAGAAAAAAAAAGGAGACAAAAAAGATTTAAAGCCAATTCAGTTACAAATATTTTTAAAAGAGTGCAAAACGCACCCGATATGCAAAACAGGCGGAAAGCTTTCCTTTGCCGCGCGTGTATATGGCGGATAGTAGATAATTTTGCTTCATCATATAGGATAAACAATAATCGTGTCAAATGAATGTAATATCCTTTTTGTTTTAGATCTTGGGGAATCGAACTTACTTTTACTACGCTTACGCACTAGCACGATCCGATCCCTTTTAGTCTCGCACGCTAAGGAACTTTGATTCATCGATGTATCGATTATAGATTTTACAGACAAATACGCGCCTACGCGAGAGCCTAAGCTATAGATTTTTTGCTTCGTTACATGGCTAAGGCAAGGAAACATATTTCGCAACACATTTTACACATGGCTTTCCGATTGCGCTCTTCACTAATCACACGCATATCACCATCGCATAGCACATGCTGTACGTCAGTGTGTGTGTGTATCTGTAACAGAAACCCCAGTGACTCCACCACGCCTTTCTTTGGCCGTCTGCTACCAATCCTTATCCTTCTGCCGAATTCTTGCGCTTCATTTCATCTTTACCGTACACGTGTGGTACCGCATAATGCATTAGTTTATGTTTTTAGTGTTTCTGTGACTCCTTGAACTGTAGCGAGAAGCGTCTGTCCACCTATCTCGCACGTATTAAGCCTGTGTGTTTGTTGTGTATGTGTGAAGATGAATATCATCAAAAAATATCAGTCGACAGTTGATTCTCTCGTTAAAATTAATAATAATCCCGGCTTGCGCCCACAACATGATTCTTCTTCACCCGCTGTAAGCTCCGGTGTAGAACACATCGACGCTGCTGTTACACGCTTAGCTATTCGAATTGCTGTCGATCGACTGACAAAGGGAGGACACCAGATATTCGTACTCCGGCAGGGATGTTTCGAACCGCTCCAGCTGGCGGGTGAGGTCATTTAGTACATCATCTTCCTCTCCACTGTCCGGGCACGTATCGGCTTCCGTCAGTATCCTGCTACCGTCCATATTTTCTTCCTCCGTAATCGTGTCCGCACCGCTCGAACGCATCATGTCGAACTCTTGCAACGTCGGCGCATTGGAACACTCGCGCAAAAACTTCGCCAGCTCACCTTGGGCCGTCGTTTCGGCAAACGCAAACTGTAGCTCCTTCAGCATTCGATCGCTCTCGGACGGATCGCGCCGAATCGACCATCGTGAGGAGCGCCGGAATTCGCCACCAGCACCGAGCGAGCTCGGAGGTGATGTTCCACCGGTGGCGGGGATTGCTACGGTTGCACCCGGCACTGGTATTGCACCACCGCCGATCGATTCGGGTCCGCTCTTTGGCGACTGTGACAACCGGAAATGCATCGGACCGGCGGCACTGTTGGATTCGTACGATCCTTTGCTGGTGTTGTTGTTGAGATTGTTCGCGTTGTTGGAGCAGTTCTCGTCCACGTTGGTGGGCGAGTTGAGGGACACCCGGTCTTCACCGCCACAGTCACGGTACGTGCTTTCGTCGCGTGGTTTCGGTAGCAGCCAACTGAACGGTGGCGTTTCGGGCAGTGTGTAATCGTCCTCGGTGTGCTTTTTAACGCGCGAAGCATCGACGAAGGCACCGCAGCGCATCGGTTTGTCCAAATCGATAACCTTTTTCTCCCTGCAAAAGAACCCGAAAAAGGAATAAGCGATAGATTAGTACAGGCGTAGTTGCAAAATTGTTATCTTATCAGCGACATGAGCGTTCTTTTCAGGGGCATGAGTACTATTTTACGAGTTTCCGTTTGATTGGTGTGGTAATTTTGACAAGCATTTGATCGTGCTGCAAAACACAGCTTCGACAGCTTCCGAACGTGCGAAGAAGCGCTATTTTCTCCCGGTTTATCATGTAAACGAAGCATTTCCATTGAACAAATGTTTACAATCGTGCACGCTCTGTTGATGATGGCGATGTTTTTTACCATTCGATACAGAGTTCTGTGCCAATTTACCATCGTTCGTGCGTCATTTGAAGCTGTAACGCAATCGCTTTTCAGATAAAATGAATGTTTTTCATTGTCGGCAATTGTGTAAGGAGGCTGGGAATTCCACTAGAACCGCGGATGGTAATGTACTCGAGCCGCTGTATATTTGCTATTCGCGGTTGAGTCATAATTACACCGCACAAGCGACACTAAATTATTGTGCCAGCCAGTGTTTCTTATCAAAGTCATCGTTTTGAAGCTAGACAGAGCTCATTATTGACTGAAAATTCAAACAGTTCATAAACTGTTGCTCTTTCTTGTTGAAACTTTCCATGTACGGTGCACGTGTCACGTGAAAGTAACGTGTAAGAGCGATAAGATTACTGTTGCACGTATGATTCACTCGCTGAGAAATATAAAGATGTGTTTCATTTAATCGGATTTACTGCTCCAAGGTACATACACCGACGTCTTTTGCAAATGAAACCATCTGTCCGGCAGAATAAATGTCCACCATTACATGTGGGTATTAAACAGAAACAAAGGCTAAACCTTGCACAGTCCATACAAACGTCCCACCTACAGCCATGCAGATTGGTAATCGTTTCGTTGGTGATTTTCTGTCTTCGACTTCGGACCATAAATAGGCGCCTCCAAGTGTTGGCCCGAACTGGTTTAAGCCTCCCCATTAGACCAACATGGCGGGACCACTAGACGACGGTAAAGGAAAATTGTCGCTCCGGGTCCAGTCGATTTCCCCACTCGACCAGCACACCGCTGGTCTTTCATAACCATATTTCACTTTTTCCGCACAACTGACAGCCAATTTCCAACTGCAACTGCAGTATAATTGTCACATCAAAACCGTGTGTGTGTGGGTTGTTATCGTCTTTCTAGGCAGCGATGTGAAATTATTAAAAAGCGGCTTTTTTCAGCGATCGGTAACACGATTTGAATTTAATAAAGGAAATATCGATCATCGAGGTTGACAGGTTTGTGGAGGGCCACCAACCGTACCGTACCGCCAGCATATCTCTGTGTGTGTGCAAAGACACATGATGCCTAACGAACGAATTGGACGCCCACGTGAGGCACACCACCGTAGGGCCGGGCGAGCGCGCGTAGGGCAGCATAGATCCCACGCCGTAAGCTCGTTAAAGCAAACGAGGATGCAGGTAGGTGGTTTTATGAATGAATCTACCCACGGCCGCAAACTGTTTACGATCAATTTTTCAAACCACCGCGAGTGAAAGGTTTGATTATTTTGTATGCCATAGCGGGAGTGAAAGCTTCGCAAGAATAAATATATTAATGCGATAAAGAAGTCGGGAAACCCCCGACGTGCAGATTTTTGCAACATCAAATTACTGTTTGCGATGCTGTAAAACCATTACAAGTAAATGGTGGTACAGCAAAATGACCCGCAGAATAAGGCTGATAGGCAAAAGTGTGATTATATGCCCTTCGATAGGAACCGCACCGCTCCTGCTCAGGGCAGCGTTCCGTCCTAAGGTGCTGAAAGTGAGTGGCCACTTAACTACCGCGGTGGAAGATAGATGCCCTTCTTCTGATGGTGAACTGGGCGGTAATATCACGTAACCACTCTCACGGAGTGATCCGGTTATAGCTCAAAAGATGGTAAATTACTTCGCGGTGCAAAGTTACTTTATGCCGCAACTTTGTTGCCAGTGATAGTAGTGGAAAAGGTGGCTAATCTTATCACTCGTTCATGTGATCCTGATGCACGGAAGATTATTCAACTGCAGTGCATTGGGCGATGTAGGGATCTGTGGCAAGTTTGCTTATCAAGCTGATTACAATCATACCACCAACAGCTTGAGGGCACCTGGCATGATGTCCTACAGAAGGTTGTTGAATTCTTAATGTACAATGCTAGTTGGGCAATAATTTTTTATGGGTATTCATCGGCGGCTTAACGGCTTGATGCGACTACACAGCACTTAACGTAGGGAGTTCTTTTTGGCAAGAAAAAATACCGACAAACTCCACGTATGTGAGTAATTTCCAGAAACAGGTACACCATGTACCATAAAATTTGTCTTATCCGGTTATCTTGACATCAGATTCGAGTGTACTGCAAACGGCGTAAAGTGCTTTAAAGATTACGCCGTCAGGGGTCCTTGTGAGATTAACTAGTCACCCAAGGTGTGCTGTGCTTTGCGTGGAATTACTGTCCCATCATGCGGATGTACCACATTTTGAGCGTGTGCAACGGCGATAGTAGGACCGGGTGTGTATCGCACTCGGGGCTGATATCACTCCCACTTTCCATTTCCTTCTTAGTATTGTGTGTAGCGTTAGTAACACTGCTGTTGTCTATTTGCCACCGAAAACGATATCGCACCAACACACGCATTCGATTTGCAACCCAATACGGCGATCGTCTAACTCCATTAGGAATGATGGAGGGAAGGTCGTTTCCAGCACTTGTAGCGATCATCCGAGTTGTGCGATGCTTTGGTGAATTCACAAAATTTAAACCGGTTCTTTTCATCAACCGGATCGAGTGTGCAGCTACACGATCGGTCGATCGATGCGAGGGGGTTTTTCCGAAGGCTGCATCACAATGTCACGCACAGACAACGCCGAGCGTTACACACTGCATACGTGGAACGCCCGTAACTCTCAAAACCATCGGTTCTCCGGTATAGCCTTCACGAGTGGCTGGTGATGGGAAGGAGACAGATACCGATTTCACAAAACGCTATGTCGTTCGTCTCCAGTAACCTCACCGATCTAGTATCTCCCAGATTATGCGCCTAATGAATGCGTACAGCGCCATCTGTTGTTGTAACTCGGAAGCGCTGCGGAAGAGCATGGCATAGATCTAACCGACACACACATCGTTGGCTCTTTTCACTCGCTTTTTATCATCTACACGCAAGGGCACTGGAAGGGGAGTAATCAAATGCATTCCAATGTGGGGAGTTTTTTTTTCCACCGCAAGCGAAACCATCATTCCAATGGCATAATTTTTCATCTGGTCCCCCACCGCCAAGCGCATAAGGAATGCACCACACGACTGTGCGCATCTATGTATGTCTCAATCTATTCCACTTTCGTGCAGCCATCCGTCTTTTGCTTGCGTTGACGGATGGCAAGGAATGCGAAAAAGAAACACACAACTGCTGCTTATCCGAAGCACCAAACATCATCATCAACATGCCGTAGTGGTGCGACTGGTGCGAAGAATTGATTGTCCGCCTTTTGCCACCAAATCCGTCGCTTTGGGGCGTCGATCATCAGCACGATCTGTATGGCACACACAGAGAGCGCTGAATGTGACGCGACGGTGACGCAAATGCACGAGACGGCGATACGCGCGCATGAATCAGCGTTTTTACATACGGACGTGGACGAAGTTTTGGGGGACGTGTCCAAAAAAAAACAGCGAACAGGTCCCTTGCGAGTGACAATGGGCTCCAATAATCGTCGAGGCACTCGTACACCTTACTCTTTTTACACCTTCCACTACGGACAACTGTGTTTTTGCAGGTTCTTTTCTTGCCAAAGAAGGACTTTTTTCACCACCTACACGATAGCTATTGGCCAAGGTTGTTCGTGCAACACTAGATCCGGGTATTCCCCCTCGCTTTACGGGCACCTACACACTTTCAAAACCCGATTTTCAAACTAAACTGTCACTGCCGGTCGGGTATTTCACACGCACCCGAAATAGAACAATCGAGACGGGGGAAAAAATGCTCCCGTCGGATACTTACACTTTCTTGTTGTAGTTGTAGCGTACGTGCTTTGGGCTGATATCCTTCAGGAAGTGATCGCTCTTCATCATGATCGTGTTGTCGCGTCCGGTTTGCGTTGGTGAGAACGTAATCTTCGTCCGGTAGGCCACTGCCATGTTTAGCGTTCCGATTTGTGTGCACAACTGTCCGACGCGAACCTGGTTGTAACCATCCCCTAGTGTCGACGGTTGAGAAATGAATGAGAGAACCGGAATGAGTGTAAATTGCTTTTGGTGTTTCGCGGGCCCGCGAGTGCTCTCGCGCACACGCACACACTGCCCGGCTGTGCGTTTTCGTTGCGTGTGTGTGTGTGTCTGTATGTCGGGGCAGTGTGAGATACGGTCGAAGGTACGTTCGGCGGGCGCCAGTCTTGTCATCGTGGGGGAATTTAACTCCCCCTAGCCGCCCACCCAATACAACAACCCTTTTGCTGATGCATTTGTGGGGAGCGAGAGATGTCTGTTGCGTGAAAGAGACACCCCAACCAAGCTACGTTTGTAAGCGTAACCAACAGATCACAACGACATGATCACGCGATCGCGCGAGAGAGATCGCGGCTCAAATCGTATTAAAAAAGAAGAGCTCACAGAGAGAGAGAGAGTTGCCAAGTAAAAGAAGGGTTGAGTTCCGCGTATATTGCCAACATTGGGGTTGTTACTGTCACCATAAATGGCTCTTGGTGTTGGCGCCAGCCATCCGCTGCGGCAAGCAAATTTGTAGGTCGTGAAGTTTTTGGGACGAAGTTTTTTTGAGGTATTTCATAAAGAGCGTCATACAATCAAGCTGAAACCCTTCAAGGCAATGAAAGCCTAAGCTGAATGAAAAAAAATAGCAACTATGTGCACCATCTTACTAATCTATCCCCTACAGCGGTTTAAAGTCCGGTCACTCACTCTCCTTTGTCCCTTAGTATGTGTAGTGCGTTCACATTGTTCTCGCGTACTATCCGACCGTGCTGTTGACGTGGTTTACTACGAATGGATTGTCCAATTTAAATACCGAAACCCTTTCCCACCTCCCAACATCCCTCTCTCGCTCTCTCTGCGCCACTTCGTTCCATCCGGAGGACAGTGCAAATAGAGATAATCGTTTTGTTTTGATATTTAAAGGCCCTCTATAACCCGCGTACCCGTCTGTGTATGTATGGAGTCTTTCGCTGCGGGAGTTCAGTTGATATTTGCATTTTCGCACGATTGCATGTGTTTGTGTGAGACTGCGTGCGCGCTACCGTTGGGATGAAGAACCCTAAACATGGAGCCGCGCCCTCCAAAATGTCCCTTGCAGCGCGGGGTCGCGCAAGATCGTACCATGAACGTGTTTGATAGCTTCTTTCGCGCAGGCTGTCATCAAACAAATTTCGCACTTGCATAATAATGTGGCTGTTTGCGCTAGTGCATGAATGGCAAATGAAATATTTATCGTTCTGCCCAGTCACGAGACACACTCTCGAGACGGTGCGAGATTTCTACCGAGTGGCGTCCATCATCTGCGCCTGACAGGCGTCGATTATCCAATTTTGGCTCAATACTTCCGCGGCTTGCAAGCGTTCAGGATGCGGGAAGCCTAACAGCGCGTGTAATCACGACACAACATTCGCCCCCCGTATTGAACTGCTCGTCAACTGATCTCGTCAACGATAACCACCGTCCGTGGGGTGTTTACCACCTGACAGACCACACAACCTCATTGCTGTAAATGCAACTCTGCGTGGCTGCTGTTGCTATGCAGCAAAGGCTCACAGTGCAAAAAAAAAAAAAACAGATTATAAAACCGAATGCCTTCCGACTGCGTGTGTGTCGAAAGCTGTGATTTGACAGCGACAACACCTCCCCGGATTCAGGTCGGACTTTTTGTCGACAGTACAAACACAAGTGCACACCACCTGTGTGCTTGGGCTTTTGCGAGATCGTCTGTAGTGGACACGTCGACAACGCCGATTACCTTTCCTTTTTGTCTAGCGAACGATCCGGTGGATAATAATAGCCCAGAAATACCGGACGAACCGCCAGCCGGTACACGGTTTATTTTTAGCATCTCGAACAAATGTGCGCGATTGCCAAACTGACCCCCGGCACAAACCAGAGAGACAGCTTGACAATATTTGCCCGCCAAAAACACCGCCGATGTCTTCACTGCCATCATCCCACGCCGCTAGTGTCACGTACACGATCGTGCCCCATGTAGCGTTTGTCTCTGGTCGGTGTTTTGTAATTTTCGTAACTTGATTATGCTCATCGTTGCGAGGGTTAGGGCAAGACATTGCGATGATGTCGTCGTCCACCTTCACCGGGGAAAGACACTCCCGAGGAACCTTCGGACTTGCTGCTGGCTGGCTGGCCTCCATTTCGTCTAGGTTGGGGGCGTTAAGGTGTGATGCAGTCAGATGTAACGTACGAAGATGTTAGACGAGGTCGTTTCGCTTGGGTTGAGATTGCACCGACCTAAATCCCACCTGCCTATCCATCATACCCCCCGTGTGACCGCCGTTGCTGTCTCAGAGACAATCGACTGTATGGCGCCGCTGAGCATCGATTGATTAATCGGTGTTGCTCACTAGACCGAACCGGGGGGTGGTGAACGGTACGGGAACATCATGCTAAGGCGCTTTTGTTCGACCGGTAAATCATTTTCCCGCCATTCACCCATGTGAGATGAGTGAAAAGCGGACAGTTGTTGTTTGTTTGGTTGGACACAGATAAGCAAAGTGATGTTTGATCTGTGCAAAACTTCTAGGAGCCAGCTTCGGGAACAACCATCGTACCTCCGAGTTTGTAGCTAATTCATCAGCTGACGTCAATTCTCGTACGGCAACCGATAAGGATGTGCCGCTTTTTTTCAATCAAGTTTGGTTTGTACACTTTTCCCTGTACGTTGCAGAACGCCTAGCTCAAATCGTTTGCCCACTGATAAGAATGAACGGGTCCGACTGATGGGACGGTGGTCCATGTGTACCGGGGCCGACCAATTCGGTGCAAAATAATACGCAAAAAAGAAGCGCTATCTCCGCGTTCGACTAGATGCCTTTGATTCGTCTTTAAGAGTGATCTACAAACCGAGGGACCAGGTGGTTCAGAAGGTCAGAACAACGCCGTAAAAGATTATTGGTTTTGGAGTATCAGCTTCCCGGGGGGTTATCTGTCGTCCGGGGAGGTTCCTAACCTGGTGGACCGCACACAAAAAAATGCATTTCTTATCTTTTACGATAAGTCCCACGGCAAAAGGGGAAAGTTTCTTTAATTATATCGGTGTGAGGGCCACGAGCCCGTTGCGGTTACGATAATGCATGTGCTGTAGGTCATAGTTCAGTCGTATGATGTCAGATATCTTTACTGTCGACACAACCATGTCAACCACAGTGCTGTTGTAACTAAGAAAACAATATCTTATCATCGCTGAGGTATCTTTGTTCGTTATCTAACAAAGGGTAACAAGGTTGACAATTGAATGCTCTGGAATAAAATTATTAAACTAACGCTAAGTCTTTTAAACCATGTTTATCGCATAATGTATGGACGAACTTCTATCACATTAAGCGTAGCGTGAACTCTGAACATTGTTTTTGTTTTGAATTTTATTTATTGTACATAGAGCAAAACAGGGTATCTGAACTAAAATTCAATACGATGACTTATAAAACTACCAAAAACTTTAATCTATTGAAATAAAAAACTAAATCATTTAAGTAAAATGTAAGCTTTCCTATTCTAAAATCGTGCACGCGACTCTTGACCTCAAGCGAAAGCAAACAACTGAGCTACAAAACAATCTAATTTTAGTGCTATCAGATGGAGGCGGGACAAAAGCAACACCATTGTTTACAACATCAAGTATAGATGTACCCATTAAACGGACACAAGGAGAGGGAGTTGTAAGCGATTCTAATGTTTTTATGCGTATAAATGTTAATGCTGATATGTTTACCGATCGGTGTTGGACGATCAGCTTCCTATCGCACACAAACAAAACGCCCATCCGGACGCAGTCGGTAAAATAACAACATTATGATCGCACTAGACAAGGCGTTGAACAAAAAATAAACACATCGGTGCAAGCAAACGCACTGGGGACTGTTGTTTTTAGCATAGTGGACGATTAAAATAAACGAGAACGAACGGGTAGACTGGTACTGCTGCTTGGGAACACTCCTTTTCAGTTCGATCGATGCATCATAGATGTCGCCGATCGTTAGTACATTTACCGGTAAAGGAAAACAGCATTAAAACCCGGGCGATTAATTGGCAGTGTGCGCGGTATGCAATAGAAGCTTAAGGCGTTCTCACGGCACGGCCGGACTCTCTAGTGCGACACGAGGAGGAAACCGTCTGTAACTTTCCTGAACCGGCTCGCCCCGTGACATTGAACAGTGTAGCTACGATACAACCGTTTTTAAAAATACACTTCTTCACTACGGTTTCGCACCGGTTGGGGAGCTATATTTGTGTACACTACCGGTGGCACGGTGCAGTTTTGCAGCATGTTCTTCTAATTGCATGTGCATGTCTCGGTTGCCGGCTGGTTGGTTAGCGGAGAAGGGGGATTGCCAAGTGAAACGAACACAATCGTACAAGCCATGTGTGTATCGTAACAAAACTGAGAGCAAAGAATAACAAATAGGAGTACAATAAATGTACGGACGACGGCTGACTAACGGAACGCTTGCACTTTTTGCATTTGCTAGTATGCAAATGACCGGTTGTGTACGACTGAACCTACAAAATTCTCTGTATTAGTAGAAGGAACGGGAGGGAACTATCGCAATAAAGACCAAAGACCAAAGGTATGACCTAAGGAATGCAGTCCGACTAGATTCCAACTCTGGTTCGGAATGGTCAACATTGCGGCGTATGAAAAACAGATGGAACCAAGCGGGAAGTTTCAAGAATTTAATTTTTCTTTTCTTGAGAAGGACAAAATTTTGCAGATTTTAAGTAGACATTTTAATGCACCAATAAAAACATCAACCACCAATTTACCATATTATTGCATTCCTGCATGACTAATGTGCTCAATTGCGGCTATTTAGAAAATATAAACGTTTGACTATCTGATCATGAACCTCCGGAAGTTCCATGTGTGACATTCTCGTAAATGTCAGCGGAAAGATCAATTATTTGTTCACACCAGTGAAAGAGGAACTTGATTCATCACGGTGAGATCACACAACTGGATTGAACGAAAAGTGTGCCCATAAAATAGCCCGGAACGTACGGTATTGGAACGTGACACTGTTTTGATAATTCTCTTCGTGCGAATGAAATGTCAACAATGCGCACCAGTACGATTATCGCGTTTGGGGGGACTCACCGATGATAACCATCCTATCAGATAAGGGCTTTAAAGGTAAAGGGGTTTGTAAGTATGATACGATTTCTACACTTGATATAATTTTTTTATATACACTAGGCTTGTCCATTTGATGCAATGCATTTGGTAAAATAATGATAACTAGAACACATTTAATGACAAGGCACTAAAAGGTGCAGGTGCTGATACTGATGTGTCCATCCGGCTATCGTGTTTGGACAAAGCAGAGTTATCTGTTGAGATGCAGGAAATAGGTACTTCCAGGCGATTCCTCTTTCTCTCTCGGGAAACCATCCGTAATTGCTGGTAAGGCTTCTCCCGGTTTGAACCAGTTTAGTGTGACATGACGAAAAGCGCCCATTGGCAAATAAAAAACAACCTCCATGCTACACTTCACATCCAGTTCCGTTCTCCCGTACCTTAGCTAACCAGCCACTGGAACGCAAATACCACAGGCATACACAACTGTGTCCGACCGGGTAACAGAATTATATCACTGAGCATGCAACCTTTTTTTTCCAATATTCAACAATTCGTTGGGCGAACGACTGTGGACGCGGGAAGAAAAAAAAATAGCATTACCATGGACATGCTGCGAGCGGATCACTATCACCACACGAACTTCGCCGCAACTTCGAGATTCGTGTTATTTTTATGCAACAGCACCGAGACGGGATCGGGACGGTTGTGCGGAATGCGGATGGAAAGCACCTCACGTACCCCTCCCGAAGGGAATTACCTCGGAGGCGCCACGGTAAATTGAATGCGAATATTGAGGAAACCGTTCAAGTGCTTCTGGCGGGGTCGGTCAACATGCAACACGTCATACCGACCGGTGCAAACGCTTCGACAGAATCTTGGAACCGGGAAAGTTCTAATCGTGCTTGACCTTGACATGCAACACATTCTATGTGGTGGGATATTCGCTTGCCTTCTTTCGGACGACGTAAAGGCGACGTACTAATTGGCTTAAAATCTGCCACACAGGTATTGGAGTGCGATGAAGAGGATATATACAATTATTAAAATTGCTCTACTAAAAAATCATTACAATCGTCGACGAATATGTGTAATATATTTGACATTTTGTAAAAAAAGTATGGACACACGATATTCATTTGTTGGCTGAATCAAATCAACGTTTATCAATCGTGTTTCGCGATGAAGATTTCTTAGGATATTCCCCCACACACCAGAGAATCATAGCACTAGTGCCATTCGCTACGTGACCAAAATCGGCCGTACCATGGACATTTGCACCGATAAAGGACTGAAACGAACGCTTCGCGATAGCGAGCAGCAATATGACACGTCTCATTTATTACCGGAATTCCCAGTTATTGCTGGGATTCGTCCGATGGGGAATCGTTAGCTCCAGTGAGGGAACGGAAAGTTCACAGCTGGAACCGGTTTCTATGTGCAATTAGCATATGAATTTAAATGCACCTCACTGCCAGCGGTGTGTTGTGGGCAGAAGAGAAAAAAAAGATATCCTGCTAATTAATATTTTATCGTCGTACATCTTTGCTCAGGTGCTAGCTCGCACACACACACACACACACACACACAGTGACAGTATATCTTCACGGAGAAGGAATAGACGCGTTTCAAAACAGCTTGGTCAACAAATTAATCGGTCAAGTGATTCCCTCCACAAGCGTGGCGACTTCGAAAAAAAAACAGTGCCTCGATTACGGACGACAGGTTTCGCGGCTCAATGGTAAATTCTGCACTTCCTAGCGGAGAAGTCTAAAGGACGGCAAAACACAGTTTGAGATTGAGCAGTGCGAGAGGATGTGTTCCTGTCAGGGTGTGCACAGTTTTGTAGCTTTCTTACACTCTCCTTCGTTCCGTGGAGGGCACATAAAAGTCGTCGTCGTAAGGCTACGCTGCGCCATAGCAATCGTGTTCAGAAAATCCAGCGCCACGCGCCATTACGACGATGCGTACGTAGTGTAATTTAACTTTTTTTTCCTGCCCATTTGTTGCTTGACACCGAAGCACCTTCACAACAAACGGCCGACAAGCTGTTGGGCACGTGCCTCTGCTTTTTTCCGCTGAGCTTACCCGGGGAAGCGCTTGGCGTCTTTAAACTATCTGTGGCACTGAAACAGGAAAGTGTTTTTTTTCTACAGTCGATTCCCACTGATTGGAAGATGTTTTTCAGGCCGGAATCCGAAGTGGGCAGTATGAGATGGGTCCAGTAGTTTCCCACTTCCTAACGGATGCATCCCTCCGGATGCCTCCAGCTGCATCTGTGCAAATACGATGGTTTGCGGCTTGCATTGAGAAGCAATCATTCGCTCGCAACCAATGGGACGTGTTTGGGGGTGATGTGAAATTTAAATTATCACCACGGTGGCGCCAAACTGATCGCGCGAATGGGTGTTGTTTAGTGGAAAAAAAAAATCAGTAGCGTGCCTAAAGGTAGTTGTAGTGTCAAGCACACGATTATACGCTATCACGTGAGTGTTGGAGTTGTATACTGCTATCAACACTACACGACTAGCCGTTGGTAGCCGTAGATTGCAGAAGGTATTTTATTTCTCATTTACAGTACATGCTTGAACGATATTTTAAACTGTGATCGAGTATTTGGACAAAGCGATTCAAAAAGACCCCACACAATACTTCTCGTAGGCCACTAAAAACTTTCTAAAGGTTCTTTTCAAACGACCTCCCGTACGAATCAAGCCTTGGGCCTAATTTATTCGCATAAACTGCATAATGCGGATCGGTGACGGTTTGATTCCAGCTAAGGTGAACGCATTTAATGAATGTTTTGATACATTGAAGTCGTACGACGGTGTGCTATCCGCACAAAATGGGGTCAAAGGGCCGACTCGGTCATTTACTTCCCGCACCTTAACGTGAGCAAAAGGGTGGCTAAAAAGGTACAGTAAAAGCACATGGAAGGCAGATAGTGGAAGAAACGGGCCCGGCTACTCGTTACCTTTTGTGTTATTAATATACTTAATCAAACGATTAGATTATAAAAGGGCACAGATTTGATATTCGAGACCCAGAAGTGTTCCACATTTATGCAACCGTTTACTTCCTTTTGTGGAAATGGAAACATATTTAATGATATTTTGAAACAAACCCTCCGTCTAAAGCTTTACAAACTATATTTTAAGGGAATCTAACTAAATTTAATCTCTAAAGTCTTCAGAATGACCTACTTCTACCTTAGACTTTCAATCGGTAATTCGACACTCAGGTTTACCAAAAGACGACACCAACGTTAGCACTTTCTAAACGTGTGTGCTGGTTACGCCACGCTAGAAGGGCTCGAATTTATTACCCTTGCCGAAAAACGAACTATGGTTGGACCAATCGAACTGGACAAGGTTGTCGTAGGTGCCCTAACCAACATTCCTCCCCTAAAATTCCACCGAAGATATCGAAGCAGTTGCTGAGGCCGGAATTACGCGCCGTTGGGCTCACCGTTCGCTCACAAAAGTCGCATTCTTTACATTCCATTCTATGCATTCTGGCCAGTTCGATGGGGACAGAGACAAACAATACTACAACAAAAAAACTTCAACGCCTTCCGGTTGTCGTCAGAGTGGCGACTTCAATTGATTGATGATCGTAAATGAATTTTCGATACGGTTTCCGATTCGCTACATCCGCAACCGAAAATAAAACATCCATAAAATTAATGCCGCATCGGTAGAGTTGTTGCGTTGGTATTGGACTGTAAGTTGCCCCGCGTTTTCGACACGTTTTTTGGGCCGTTGCAACCAGTTGTAGAACCACAGCACGTTCAGCTAAGCTAATTTAAGTGCCCGTGTATCACGTGCTTTTCAACCTGCCCAGATTACACGACCTTAAAGGGAGGGTGTATCGTTAATGAATTTCGTTTATCTTTCACCACCAACGAAAACATGTCACGAACAAGGCACGGCCGTGCGGGTAAATGGATAAAAAACCTGGCCACATTTTAATTCGATGGCATTATATTTCTAGCCTACTTAGCATACTGACGCGGCTGAAGCTTGAAGCGACCTGGTTGCTCGTGTGGAGTGTTCCGTCGCCTATTTCTTGATACTCGCGCCCAACAATGAAAGTGACCCACCCGAAGCAAATTACCGATAAGGAAGCACGAAATGATAGGCTCACGTCGACGCGAAGAGAGCTTCTGAGTTGAATGTCGTTTAACCGTATCGGTCCTAGCAACAGCGCTGGTAACCTTCCGAGCTGCGAGTTGCTTGTTGCTGTTGCAATGGCCGTTTCTACTTCCTTGACATTTTTATAACCACCAGAGAGCTCGCCGCTGTGGGTGATTGTGTTGCTATCCAGCGCGCGAAATGTGCATTGTTGTAGATATATGGCGAAAAAAAAAGAGCCGCAGCCATGCGATTGGTGGTGGCATACTTGCACTGCATCCAGATGCGTTTCCGTAAACCTGCGTGCGCTCCAAACGTAGCGAACGCTTTCTCATAGTCGTCTACTTCCTGTGTTGATTCATCTCTATCAGCGAGCTATGCTTCTACTCGATTCTATTGCGGATCTCAGTTGTTCATCGTCTAATAGCGGGGGAGAGTCGATGATAGTATGTGTTTAGAAAATTATGATGACCTTCGGACTCTACTACCTCTGCCGGAGATGACGCAAGGGAGGGGGGTGGACAAAGAGAGTGAGAGACTCACGATGCATCATAAATCAAATATAATTAAAGCCAATTATCGGGATACTTCCACGTTCACTGTTTCCCTTCCCATGCCGAAGTGCCATGCTTTTCTCTCTGGCGCCAGCCGATTCTAGCGCATGCTCCGTGAAATGTGCGCGTGATGAGTTCGCGCATGCTGCGCACCATTTCGCACGGTCTCGTGCACATACAATTTTTGTTGTGCTGTTTCATTGTGCTGATTTGAATGGGGATAAGCCATACTTTAAGGCTGATTTAGTACGAGCAAGGTCAGCTGCAATTATGTGCGGACTGCTTTTGAGCAGATTAGTGGGAATTAAACTACATACAGTTCGAACGATAACGATTATTTGTCGGAGCAATTATTATTTACTTAGGTGTTGGACTGATGATGTTGGAATGTGTACAAACAAAGAGAAGCTTCTTCAAACGCGTCACAAGATCATGCTTTCGCAATAGTAAAGTATCCATTGAGAGTGGTAAAATGTTAAACCATTAGGTACACACTGTTTGTTGATAGTTTGATTTTTCCAGATCTCGCTATTTACACAATCGCCAGCGCTATGTATGTTGAGTGCATCGTTCAAATATTTTACCATTTTAGTGTTGCTTTTACTACGTCATCCTCTTTCTAAGCAACAGTCACAAAACAAATCCATCAATCGTCTGTACTTTAAGCGAGAGTTGCATCACCAACGTATTGAAACATTGTTTAAATATTTAACAATGGCGGCCTCCTTGAACAGATTCATCGATTACACAGCGGGTTTCTTTGTATCTCCGTCCGGGGCCGCCGTTGCAACATGACATCGCCAGGTGGTGCATCGGCAGCCCGAGGTGCGTACGATGGGAAATGCACAGCACGCATCGCGCGCTCCGTTGCTGCGTCGTCACGCACAGCTGAGCATCTTCTAAAGTGCCAGACGGAATCTAAAATGTATAACAAAAAAAACGTAACGTACACCTGCCGTTCCTGCCGTACCGAGAGAGCAATGAAAACAATGCATTTCGCTGATTCCATTTTAGCGCGCCAAAGCGAAGGGTGTCCGTGTAAAGCGCAACCATTTTTGCATCACGAACCGTGCGCCGCCCGAAGAGAGCTTACGGTAGGTGCAAAAGGGAGATAATTGCTTACAGCATGCAGAAACTGTCGGTTGATGTGTACGTGATGCTGCGACTTGGTTCGAAGGTCGTCTGTCCGAACGGTAGTGTGCACTGGATATCGCACCAACACCACCTAATAGCGAAGTTCCATTGGTTTTTGTTACTATCTGGTGCTATCTAGTCTACCATCGCGGAACAGTTTTGTGTTCCGTCGACTTAGAGCTGGCGACCGAGCTTTCATTAGTGCTGATGGTTATTCACTTCGATCACGATCTCTTCGTCCGAAGGTTGGCATAAATGTGAAGATGAGAAAACTGGTTTTCGTATGGGCAGTGACACACGACTCACGGCAGTGTCGCAACTGATCACGTGGTCACGAATCAAATTGACATGGAAAAGATTTCTGAAAGCGATATTAAATTTACCAAGATAACGAAGAATTGAGTACATAAATTTGTAGCAATTACTCCTTATTAATCCTCCTTATTATCCTACGTCTAGATACTAAAGAATACAGAAACAGATGTCTCAACAGAAAAGACCTCGATGGTCAGTGGCCGTTTCCTAATCCGTAAGATAAAATGTAATAAAAAGGCGAACATTGACTTTATGCACACAGAGCCATAAACAAACCTCTAAGAAGAAAATCCGAAAGGGCACCATTCTCTTTCCTTTTCTGCGAAATAGTACGGGGTAGTTTCGCCGGCGCCATCATTGCACAAGAGCATCGAGCGGGTCGACCACCACCACCACTCAAGGTAATTAATTTTTGCCGATACTACCTTAGCATATCAACCTTCACAGGAGCCTGGCGCCAGGTTGGCAACGTTCTGCAAATCAACCTGCGGCCATGTTTGGGAGGTATACGCACCGTCCCACCGGCAATCACAACTCGCTGAAAAAAACCTGTTCTTAATTCCATTTACTTCGTTGCTGCCCGTATGGTGGTTTATGTGACATGTGTGCGTGCCATAGTTGCATTCACGTTGACTCGCAAAAAGGAACTTTGAAGTGTAGGGTGGCCACAGGTAACCGGCAGGGCAGACAACCAGAGGAGCATAAAAGTAGCGGTTTTTGCTTGTAAAAAGGTCACTCGCTCACATTTCGTTCACTTCGCTCTGCCCTCTTGGATGGAACGACCTTACCTACGGTTGTCATCGCTCACGATGACTGTCAGTTGCAATTTTGGCGTAACCCTCCCGGAACTGGAATCCGTGTAACTTAATGTGTAAACATGTTTACAACGCTTTGAGTACAATGAACGCTTCAACAGATGCTAAACGCGGCATGCAGTCACAGTCTTTTAGTGCGTGTCCAATCGTCTTGTTTGTCTTAACATCTGAGACCCAGCATTAACAGATACTTACCCAGTAGATTAGTTTGGGGCTCGCCTTTATAGATCCGGTAGTAGATGTCGTACGAATCCGTGCGTTTCATACGCGAAACTCGATAGGCTGGTGTTACTCGTGTGACCGATAGCAGTGACTTTAGCAGCAAGCTCATACGATTGTAGATCACCTGGTTGGCTCGCTGAGGTGCGTTCGTTTGGTCCGTTCTGATGCTTAGCGTCCAAAACTCCAATATCATACTACCGCCTTCGGCGGTTTGTAGTGAAATTTCTACGCACAATGGCAGTCGCGTGACGATCGATTCATGTTGGCCACCATCTTGCAGAACTTTCTTCGTCTCAACCAGTACATCTAGGATGGATTGCTGATCAGTGATGGAGATGTTGAACTGTAAAGTACGAGAGAAAAAAAAACATATTTAGAATAATATTCGGTACATAATATTAAACTACTTAAAACTAAATTTGTACAAGGCAGTAGTAATAGGATAGTAAATTTGTATTCCTTAGTGCTGTAGTAGACATAATGCTGTAACACAATGTATTCAGTAACACTTTCGAAAGGGAACAAAAAATCAATCATTATCGATTGTCTGTCACTGCGGACAAGCCTTCGCCTCACTTATTGTGACCTTGGGCAAACGAATGGCGCATTCAAGTCTATGTAACGTGAGAATCCAGGTTAATCAATATTTCCGTAGCGAGGGACGAGAAAGTTATTAATCGTTTGCAAAAGACTAGACCAAAAAGGTTAACCATATCTGATATTGTGATTTTATTAGTTTATCGCTTCTCCACACTTTAGATGGGCTGAAATGTTTGAACTATACATAACCTTTATTTTGCGTTTTTGTATGCTCAAAAAGGAATACTCTCTGTTTCTTTGATACCCTGCAAAAAAGGCATATTTACAGGTAGGTGCAAAGGTGTTCTTGGGTAAATAATCAACCACCTCTCGCTGATTATCTCAAGCAGAGAACAAACATAAGCGCACTCCGGGCATCGTACAGTAAACAGATGCATGATGACATAGCGACCTCATCGGGATTTATGGATAAGGCAGGGAAAAGACTTCTAAATACAACAAACAACAATCCATCCTATCAGACATTACTCTCAACCTTCACGCGGACGATGTACTTGCACATTGTAGAAAGATCGCCACAGAGGGCAATCGGTGATGCAAACACGACGAAACTACCACCGTGCAGTATAAAAACGCATCCTCCCGAACTTGCGCCCGAGTACCTGTAACAGTCGGAGATGGCTTCCATCCGTGGGCACGCGTTTCCAATAAAAATTAAACACGATCGAACGATCGGCAACCTTTGACTCTGTGGCATATCTGGCAGGGCGGGCCAACGGAAAAGTACGACTCGATCGGATCGGTTTGATAGAGACTGCTGCGGCACGCCACAGTAATGGACACAAAACAAACGAGACTAGGTAAACAAATCAATCAAACTGACTCAGAGGACGACAAACCGATCGGAAAGTTCCGCGGTTGTTTGGTGCATTTAAACTGGGCGACGGTATCGTTGCATGTAATCTGCGTCCCGGTCTCTGTCTACCATTCACGGTTCATGTTTGTACACACTTTCAAAGGCAAAGGCGGTTCCTTAACGGACATTGTGGCATATGTTGATCGTTTTTAGTGTAATGCAGCATGAATGTGTGACTTAAGGTTTAAACGTTTTTCGTTTTAAATATAATGTATTTCGACAAAATAAACACAATAAAAATGAAAGAGGTCACGTCATTGCAGGGTGTTTTGTATGTAAGCTCCTTTGGGAGCTACGGAACCAGTAAGAGAAGGTACAGGCGGCGTTCCTATGGTCTCATGGGAAACATTAATTCATCACACGGAAACCCTGAAAGCATGCTGACGCACCGCCGTTTGGCATGTAATTTCTCCGAGTTCATTTTGGGTACCACTATTTGGCCATGACCCGCGTACGCTTACAATTCAACCACCGGGATGGCATTGATGTATGGGCTACCAGCACATTTTGCACCAATTTTCATTAACAAACCCCTCAAGATAGTTCGCGAAACAACCTCTAGATGTGAGAAAAAAAAACCCATTGATATCCCCCGCTTCTGACACGAATCGGTGACCCCAAAACAATGACTTATGGATTGGATCGATTCGCCTCGCTGCCAGGATTTGTGTTTGTGCTCGTGCTCTCTCCCTCTTTTTCTCGTTATTCTCGGCATTTAATTGGATTCTTCACCCGAACTGGGTTATCGATGGTCATAAACCATATCGACCGTGTCGTGCTGGTAGAGTAAGGCTGGTCATCATCTTCAACCGGATGGTTAGTAATTAACCGACCAACCGAACAGGAACAATTCTCATATAATGATCCTGCTGGCGAGACAGATACATCATCTAACGGAACGGTTCCCTCCCGTTGGCCATTTTATCCAAACTGATTTTTATGGGTCTATCGTTCGTTGAAAGAAAGTAGACCTTCGTAGCAAAATATAATCATTGCGAAGAATTTCTTCGAGTACTTCTTTAGGGTGTGTTTGGGATTTTATTGAAGTTCGAGTACGTCATGCTGTGAACAGGAAGTGAAAAGCGTTTTAAAACGAAGGAAATCAATAAAGAAAATGTAGGAACCTTCACTTGTTTTCCGAAAAAGCCACATGAAACATACCGAAATAAAAGCTGGGATACATAAATTGCTTAAGTTCTTGGGCGCCCCGTGGTGAACGGTTCTTTTCCCATCTGTTGAATTCTCCCTTTTGTTTGTTGCAGCTGGGAAATGTTTGCGAATTTCTTGAGCATTTTTTACCACCAGTTACGTCCTGGCCATAATAATTACTGGCCAAAATTTTCCTTTCTATGATCGAATGTTGTGGGATATATTCGTACGAAATAAAGTTGGTATATTTTTCTGCCAAAGTCACTCCTCCCTGACGAACAAACATTATTCCATTAAAGCCAACAAACAATCGATGGAACTCTGCTCAGCGCAGAAGATCCGATAGGGTAGCAGCGTGGGACAAATTTTACATACTCATGCCAACAGCCCAGCATAAGTGCATAAAGCGTATGGTTGTAAACAAACCCAGTTGTACCGCTGTTGTTTATCGAAAGGGCCGAACGAAATCAGAGGCAATGTTCATTCGCCCAGAACATACCACCCGCTCCATACGTGGATGACCTCAATTTTATCCATCAGCCACGACTCCCATATCTCCGGTCACGCTTTATTCGACTCAGTCACAGACGTTAAGAACCAAAGCAAGCATTAGGGATAGAAATATTCGATTTCTAGAACAAAGTGTAACAACGGAAGGGAGTCTCTTAAGAAAGCGAGTTAATGCTCTCTGTTGAGTTAGACTTTAATTTACATTTTACACTTAACAGCCGCAAAATGAAATACGACTCTGTCGCCCAAAATCGTAAACAACGCAACGAATCCCGGGAGTTTTCCGGTTTAAGAACGTTCTGTTCTGTGTTTGTGTTAAACAATTGACCCTCTGAAAACCCCGTCTCGCTTTGGGCAAACGATCAAGGCACGATGACTTTTAAGAAGAACGACTGTAGTACGGGCGGCAATGGCAAAATCGCACTCAACAGCTCCCATCAGTTCGCTCAAGTGACAACATCCGGCCGTGGAAGTGTGGCCAGCGTAAAGGGGTGTGAAAGGAAGCAGATAAATGTCTTCCCGTTCTGTTCTGCTGGGGCTGGTAAGGCTGGTGAGATCTTTCTATTATGTGCTGCTGAGAAATGCGAGAATGTGGCAGATAGATTTTATCAATTTAATGTGATGTTGAGACAAATTTATTCTGCATTCTAGCGGCGGAATGCTCTCTACTACCGTACTTCAACAAATACAGGCGTACGTATACTCCCTTTCGGAAATGTCGACGTGGCAATTCGGTTGGACACCCGACATGTAGGCGGATGGAGCGAGTTGGGAACATTTTGTGGCATTGTCACATCTACGTATGCAACAGATTCGTAAAACCTTATCAAACCAGAAAAAGTCCGTGTGAGAATTAAGCTCGCAAAAGAATCGAATATCGTAAAAGCGCTTGAAGAAGTCTCTTGGCGCCGATTTTGCAATGGCGCATGAATCATCGTCCGTCTGGTTCCTCGAATCAAATTACGCACCACGGTTTCACAACACGTCACCCAGTCCTGCCCAAAACGGACTCACCTGGAAACACGTGTGTGAAAAACGAGCGACATGGTGAGAACAAGAGAGCAACGTGAGAGAAATCCTTAAAAGGCGCGAGAGTGAATCCTTGACAGATGCATCGATGTGAAGCCGGAAGGGCTCAAAAAAAAAAGGGAAGATTGAACGATGGCGCTTACCGAATATCTGATTGGAAGAAATATCAATCGACGAAGCGGATTTTGTACATCAAAACTATGACATTAATTCAATGTTCACCGTGTCGATAAAGCACTTTCTACTCGGTTTGCTGTACACCAAACACTTCACTTTCTTTTTCAGGAAAAAATTTTCACCTTCCGTACGAAACGTCACCACTGTTTGAGTCATAGCCAAATTTTCCCACCACAGCGTTTGGCGTCTTTCCGCCCGAGTGTCTGTGCCGTCCGATGGCTCCGGTTTTAGACAGGGCGTGAGTTTTCAACGTACGCCTTTTACACAACCGACGCACACCGAACAATATAATGAGATATGATTTTTACACCGATTGTTTCACACACTTTTACACCAATAGCGTTTTACAATTCGCTTCTAAACAACACCGGGCACTTTTTTTTTTGGGGGGAGGAAGAAAACTCTTAACGATAAACGCGTGATCTCGAAACACACATTTACCGCATGGAGCGTCAGAAGAAAATGCTGCCAGCAAACGTTTCGTGTGGCTATCCAACGCGTACCGAGAAGCATGAAAACGCTGCTTTTCCCTACTCTGCACACTCTCGTCGTCGGGGTGGAAATGTTACCACGCACACAGCCAAACGGATGCCACGCCGCACATACGCGCGCGCTCTTCCAACATTCAACGTTTCCATTGCATCCGTCGCGAAGGAGTAAGCGAGAAAACAATCGACATGCTTTCGCTCATTTTCACCCTCTGCTCAACACATCGGATATGTGCGCACACACTAGCAAAAGCTATGCAAGCGGTTGCATAGGGTAAAAATGGGGGATGTGTACAAACCGTAGCATAAAACGAACCAAACTACATTGGTGTGAGTGCAATCGGTACCTTCACAAGGGGTACACACGAAAAAGCATAATGCTGCGTTGGTTGCGCTGCCTTCTTCGATATATGCGACACAGCGCTCAAAACTGCAGCAGCATAGCAGGCGATGTGGCAGGTGGTGAAGAAACCCAAGGCCATTAAAGGAAACCTTCGCGCAAAGAAGCAATCAAACCAGCTACCGTGGGTTTGCGGTGATGTTGGGGTCCATTACTTCTTTGCCGCCCATCCGCGCGTTTGGGGCAGGTTCAATGGGTTTATCCCATCCAAATGATTGAAGCTTCATCTCGTTAGCTCGCTGTTCGATTTGCAAAACAGAAAAAAACACCCATTCTGGAAGAGAAATCGATGAAAATTGGAACCATTTTCTGACCATCTGGTCGCTTACCGTCTGCCACAATCACAACTCCCACGCGAATGGACCGGCGGAGCCACTTTTGCAACAATGTGAATGTAGAGCAACACGTTCCCTGAATATGCTTGCGCTTCGAATCGGACTCAATGGTCGCCGCGCGCACTAATCCGCCCTTTTCTCGCATTCCTCCGGTGACTTCCAAACAGCAGAATCCATTTATTTCTTGCCCTTCTGCGCCTTTCTGCATCTGTGTGGTGGGCGGAAAGACATCGGCCACAGTGCAGCTGGAAAGCGAACATGAGTTATTTATTTCATTTCTCCCACTTTAATCAACTCGACTGCCCACGCTGGTGGCGACCAGAGAAAAATGACGTGGGAGTCTCAGTACTTGCTGGTAGGGTGTAAAACTGTCCTATACATTAATTTGCCCGTAGTGGTACACATTTTTAATTTAAATTATCTTTAACATTACTTCGTGTAGGAGTTGCTAAAAGTTCCAGTTCACGGCGCTTAATGCGCATTTGGTACCTCCTGCCGAATTATGCTCCTTGAACGTGATGTCCTTGTGTTAAATATGTTCGGGAACGAACTGTTATACTCCTTCCCAGGTGGTATCTTGGGAATGAAGGATGCGTAGCAAAACAACCTCAAGGTTGCAATGCACGAAAACAACCGTTGTTTACAGCCCTACAAACCGTCGTACACGTGTCCACAACCATTGGCAGTTGTGTTTGTTTCGTTCCTGCAATGATTAGGGCATGATACTATTAAAAAAAAGAATACAATTTGTTTACTGCCATGTCCGGTTTGGCCTTGCGGAGGAAGAAGAAAACAAGTCAGGGCGCACACAACAATAAGAATATCTATGCTACCAACTACTGACGGCTCTCCACGACGCCGGCCGGATGGATGACGTGACTTTACGCACAGACTAACCGCGCCTGTTGGTTTTTTTGGACGTTTTATCACAGAGTGTGTGGAAGCATTCGGGTCCCTTTTGGGGGTTTTCTTCTTCTTCTCTATCTGCCTTGGTGCTTTCGTTCGGTTCGGGATACGCATGATGGGCCACGTGCTAATGCTCACGGAGCGCCAGACATTCGCCAGACGTCGGTCGATGTTCTCGATGTGCGTTGTTCTTCGTCGGATGCCAAAAGGGCTCACACCCCGTGGACTGCGCATGCCCCGGATACCGTAGTGGACCAGGTTCGGTCGGTGTTCTCTCTTCTGCGGCAATACGTTTATCGGTGTGCTGCCAAATCAGGAATGTTCTTGCTATGGTTTCAGCATTAATTCCACTATTCTCTCTCTTTGCCTCTCCAGAACCGAAATCGTCTGGACGTCTCGGAGCAGACCACGTGTCGGTCAATGACACTGGCACCAATTTCACGCCACAGGAAAAGTGCGTATTGTGCGTAAATACGCGTTTGTCGCTAGAATGCTCCCTTCGAACTGTGTGCCCAAGCTGCCCGGATTGACCTTGCCACAACCGCACTAATGACCTTGGGTCTATAAGGGAAAGAGGATGCCGTTAATTCATTAACCATTAAGCGGTAAAGAACTTTCGATGAGTCATTGGAGGTCCGATTTCAAAGGCAATCTTGTTATCGCAGGTAGATCACGATGTCATCACCTAGCGATCGGTGATCTCATAAACCGCAGATGATCCTCACGCAGAAACTGAAGACGATCCTCATGTTCCTACTACAAGATAAACAACAAATTGTATTATTGTATCCAAGCACGAATGTTCCGTGCGATCACCCGTCCGAGGGAATCCCCCGAGTAAACTGGTGAAAACCTGTTCCTTGGGACCGGGGGGAGTCCATCGTACGTGATAAGATTGTTTACGAAACTGACGTACGGCGATTCGTTGGTTTGCCACAAAAAGAGGTTGCCTCTTTTACGTTGGTGGATGGCTAACAGGGGAAGGCATTCGCGTTGGATAGGCACTACGTGTGGTGTACGTGCGATTCGGCGGGCAACGAAGATATCAGAGTGCGCCACACTTGGAGCTCACACATACCACAAGCACCGAGAACTCTCGACAGCTCGTGCTCTATCTCGCCGCCCTCGGTGGTAGCAAAACTTTATCGCACAATGCGTCCCCCAGTATGCTGCTGGTGAACCTCATGAAGCGGTGGGCACTACACTTGAACGTAGGGTCGCAACATAAATGGATGCTGCACTCAAAACACGCGATGTGGAGGTAGAGTGCCATCGATTTCAGGGTCTTTAATTCACTCCACCAGCAGCCGATGAGCCGCTCTTCACTTTAAGATTCGATACAAAGAGCCACGACGATCGGTTTGAAAGACTCAATTTACTACGCAAGAGAAACCTCCAAGGGTCTTTTGGAGTGAAGCAATGAAGGGATCGGAAGAAGGGTTCCACCACCATCGTGGTTTCTGGTATTCCATTCATCTTTGCAGCATAACTCAACGGGCATTTCTACGCCCGTAAGTGCCTAACAAAATAGCATAACATTCATCAATGCACACGGTGGCCTTCTCTTCTCTTGCTCTCTCGCTCGGTGCCACCCTGTTTCCAGCTTCGAGAAACGGATGGAATTGAGGACAGGCATGACTTTAAAAAGGGAGTGGAGTTGTACTCCCTTCCAGTACGTGTACGGTGATGTTTTGATTGTTGAATGAATGGCATGGCGGCATGGAATGCTACGATGGCTATCCGGTTTTTAGATACAAATGCATGTGTTTTTTGTGCAATTAATGTCTATAGCAGATGCAGAGGAATGTGTTTCCTTTACCATACATTTAGAAAGCTGTTGGTACCTTTATATAGAAGAATTTCTATTTCAAGTTGTGTCTTTTTATGTTTATATTAGAGTTGACAATAAGTACCAAGCAGGATTGAATTGAACAGTTTTAATTAGGAATTATTTTAAATTAATTAACCCATATAATTGTTGGCTTAAGCTATAGATGAATATATAATATAATTCAGTGTGTTTTTAATGTGGTTAGATGTTGAATTCTCCAGTTTTCTTAGCTTCAGTACAGCTATTTTACTCCTGTTTGTAAATATTCTAAGTCAATGTTTGTCTCTCCGCTCGCAAGCATTGTTCATTTCAACCGGACAAACATTGCGCGCGATAAAACTGATCGCGATCACCGGAACGTTTGGTGGGAGGAAAATTGCAAGTTGGCCACTGTCGGTCCTCAACTGACTGGTAAGGAAGGTCAGGCATGCAGTCCTACTGTTGTTTACATGGAAATGATTAACTCTAATAGGGCGGGAAATGACCCAACCTACAACTAAACGATACACAACAAAAGCTCACGCTTCTGACGCGATAGAAATGCACCAGAAAACGGAGGTCAGCAAATTGCAATCCCGACATTGCAATTTTCGGCTTCAGCATACAGAACAAATAGCAAAATTGAGGTTTACAAACGAGATGCAACAAGCGACGTTTCTCATCAACGAATGTACACTTACTCGTCAAATATTAAATTGCTCTCGCCATCTTTACGGAAATAGGTGACAAAATAAGACGGTCGTTTTGTGTCGGAAACACTATCATGCGCTTGAAGGCGCGAGCACGTTGCCATCTTGACCTAGCACGAGATCGGTTGTCGCCGTGTAAACAAAATGATTTACCAGTGCGACCGTGCGAGAATGATTGGTAAATAAAAATAAAATTACGCTAGCTAGTTTCTTCCAATTGCTGATGGTGCTTATTTACACTTGAGGCGTGACTTGGAGCAACCATTTTTCCTGCACTTTACTGAGTGCGCTCGAAGAAGGCATTCTTTGGGTAATTTGAAAACCCCTGTATATTACATGTAAACAATGGAAATCAACAGTTATTCAACAGGTTTGCGAGGACATCCAAATGTGTAACCAAACATCATAATCCTTATTATTGCAAGCGATTATATCCACTTCAAGCTTCCTCTTTATGTACACAAGCGCACACACACACACACACACACTGGCGATATAATCGCAATGACATCGGCAATTTCTTTGAGGGCTTCCTACGGTTCGGTGCTAGTTTACCACCAACCAATGATACGATAACATCCAGTCTAGGGTGTAGAAGCGTTTGTGTGTGAGGATGCGTACGTGGAAAATCAACCAAGGGAACAAGCGAACGAACCGAAATTCGCTGCGCAATTTCTTCCCGTATGACAAGTTTTCTTCTGCCACACCCTCAAGCTGCAGACGGCAGGAGGCAGCATCAGAAGACAACGACCGCACATTGACCGACGTTGGGTGGGAATATACACAGCGTTAAAATGCTTCCTTTGTATCCATTTTCAACAAACAACAACGTTTGGGCCGTTGATGTGGAAAATCGACTTCTCATGCCACTGTTCATTGCTTTATTTTCTGTAAAAAAGGATAGTGAAAAAATGGTTAAATGTCGTTCGTTAAGAGATTAATAAAACCCTACAGAGGGATTGATTGTGCAGGCGACACTTTATCTGGTGTCGGTTTGTTTGCTCCCAAGATTAACGTCCTCCTTCATTCGCCGCTCTCTCCGTGGTAAGTCAAGTGCTACCTGTCAGCACCTTTTCGCCACAACTAATCCCTCCCTTGATAACACATGATAGTGTTTTTGAAGTGCAATTGTGTGCAAATGCACTTGCCTTCGTTCGCAAATCCAAATAAACCATCACGAATTATCATCCGCGACTGCACGGAAGGCATTCGGATGTTCTCTAGTGCAAAAACGTGACGCCATAGGTAATCCGGTTCAAACCGGAACACACCGGACAGACCTTTCGATTGGTGGGCCGCTGATGCGCGGTTGTGAAGGGAAGAATTGTATAAATAACTATTAGAACCAAGATAAGTTCGTTGCAACTTACCGGATGCGGGACGGCAGCGTAGATGGGAAAAAGTGATTCCGTCGTGATAGAAACTATGTAAGACCCTGTTTGATGTTTTCTCTCTTCTCCGTATTCTTCTTATGGATTTCTAGACAACAAGTACAATCTCAGCGGATCGGTATACTGTAAATAAGTTGCGCAATTTGAATTCGCTCTAAAAGGTATACTCGGTTCGATCACTTTTCGCTGCAACAGGAAGTGGTTCGATCCGGTTCTACTGCGCGGCGCTCGGTGAAGCGGTATGAACAGGTCGCAGCGAACGTATCTGGTGTTAGTGGAGGTTAGTCGGGGCAGAGAATTGACAGGTTTGTGTCATTATTTGCGAGTCGTGATTAATGTCCGGAGTTCCAGAAAGTGAAAAGCAAAACAACAATTTGCACGCTGGGTCGGCGCTCTTAGCTACATCATTCTAAAGATTTCTAATTAAATGTTCATGTATGGGACGATGGGAGCCTCCTTTCAAGCCACAATGAGGTTGTAGTGTATAAATCATTAAAAACTATATACAAAGTACAGTCGTACACAGTTTGCTAAATGATTTTGCTTTGTGAAACATGTAAGAATACTGAAATAAAGCTCAGTAAATGCACTTTTTACAGCTTCTGCTTATCAACACTTATCTAACACTGCACAATGTATGCAGTTTACACTGCCTCTTCTAATTTCCAACGAATAGTTATCATCCTGCTTTGCGAAGAAAATTGCGCAATCATACTTTACTTGAAGAGCTGATAGCATAGTGCAAGATAGTACGACGCAAGCAGGAACTGTTGAGTAGTTTATTATGTATCTAAGCGTTTAACTATACGGATTTATTCCCGCAAAACTTAATCCTCATGTTGCCTCTTCGAAAACTGTAGGAGACTAATAAAGAGGGATGTTTATTTCACAATTTATAGTGTATGCTGACCAGTTTGATCTAGTATATCGCTCCTTTGACTGGTAGCTGAAGTTGATAATAATGACAAATCTATCGATTACTAGTACTGTCCTCTTGAAATACACCGCCCATACATCGACCACCTCACTTTGAAGCCTGTTTAGAGGAACAAAACAACATCGTTGATAAAGCGATTGCCCACCAATGCAATGAATATTATTCCGCTAATTATCGTTTTTGCCTGGCGCTGGTCCAACCCGGACGAAAGGAAAACCGGTCAAACAGGGAAGCGAACCAGCCATTGATCGGAATAAGGTGGGCAAAAGTTCGTCCATTAACCTAGATTCGCGAGGAAAGTTGTTCCTTCCCGGTCGGTGCCACAGGACGAAGCCACCGCCACAAGCGAAGACAATGTTTGTATGCGCATGTTCGTTTAATAAGTTGACGCTTTACTCTACAAGTGCATCACGTATCGTTCGTCGGGTTTACATAGCGTCATTCCATCCATGATGCCTTTGATTGGTATCAAGATGACGTGATGCATTGGGACTGTGCTTCCTGCTATTTGCCCCAGTGTATCTCTCGAGCGTTTGATTTATGATGCATTCGATTGCTAACCATTGCCATTTGCTGTGATGCAATTTACTTAGGACAAGGGAACGAATGCAACACACACTTGAGGATGAGATGGGTTCTATGCGGCAAGGTAGTACAGCAGAACGGTCCTTCTAGTTGTTGTGGCGATTATTCGTGGATATCATCTTCAATTTATGTTCGTTTCGTTGATTACTCAATTGTTTCCAGATTGGATTCTTTACTTCACTCCTAAAACTAAGAAATAAATATTATTTTCTCCCCTTAAACGAAAATTATTCGCTCCCCTACGACGTACGATCATAGTACGAAGTACACTTGAAGCGTTTGATGCAGTGAGTTTCATGCCTCCCTTATCATGCGTATGGCCTAGTCCCGCACTTATCATTCCATCTCGTACACCTCGCTTAGAGACAAAGAAATAGATCCCCCAAAAACCACACGAACACAGAAACTGTCCCCAGCACTACTTACCCAATCGGATGACGTGGAGTTAGGATTACTTTCTGTGGCGATTTTCTCTCCCAACCGTGATTGCACAATGATCTGTGCGGCCTTCATCGCCAACTGACGAATGTACTTCTCAAGACTATTGCGATCTTGCATGCTCCCCTGCGAGGCCATCGTGGGCAAATTTTCTTAATGTTTTCTATTATTTCTGAACCCGTTCACAGTACACCGCCTTTCCGCCGTTACGTTCTTGGTCGTCTTCCAATGACGAGCGAATTATCTTCGCAATCGCAATGAAAAACAAAACAAACCAGTTGCCACTAATCACAACAACACAAAAGCTCACAAAGAAATTCACGGAATGCACGGGCCACCATTCATGGTGAGACGACAAATCGATAACTTTCGCTGGTACGTGATGAACGGCATCGAGATTGAGCGCAAAATTACGGTTTGATTCACGATAAACGATGGAAAACGGCGTAAAATACACAATTTCTGCTGCGAACCATTCGGATCCCACATTGAAAACAACATTCCAGAAGAAGAGGAGAAGGAAAACGTGACAGCTGACAGCAATGTGACAGTTCGGGCAGTTCGAGCTGAATTGTTGAACGGAGTCGAGCTCGGCTACTGCCATCTATCGGAAAACGGAACACACGAGCCATGAAGGTACCGGTACACGAAACGGTAGACGAAACGGTTGAAATTCTAAAGGCCGCTCAGCGTATTTAAAAAATACAGAATAATAAAGAAAAAGAAAAATACAGAATTACAAAAATAGTACAGTACAGAACCTAACCAAGAAAAAAGCTAAATTAAATAGCGAAGGAATGTCCAAAATCGAGAGAGCAATGTTGCGAAGCAATCATGTCAAGGAGTACGAAAAACCATTGTACTACTAATAGGCAAAAAGAATCTTGTTTAGTGTCTAGTGTTATGTTTTTTTTATAATACTACAATATTAGTGTAATAAAAATTAATTTCCATGAAAATCATTCATATCAAGTGTCAACTTGCAAAACTGTGTCCGACGGTCTGCCTCTGTCGGCCAGTGTGGTAGCATTTGTTCATTATTTTTTTTATCATCATCATCTTTAGGACATTCTGCGCGCCTGCCAGGCGATTGCAAGTGGCGGAAAGATCGATGGGCACATCTCTTTCAAATCAACGCTGTAAATCTTTCCTCAACACTTTGGGCCGAGTGATTTTTTGGCAAGCGGACACGATTCAGCTTTCATAAATATGCTAATCGTTCGCAGTGCGTTTGTTGGTGGGCTCGTTTTATGGAAAATTTACTGCCCCGGTCGCCCGACGCTGACTTAATAAAATTCGTCCAATATTTTATATCGTGCCTTTGGCGCACTAGCGCAAAACGGTCGCAACGCAACAAATTATTGCCTATGAATCATGACTCGCCGCCGTGCGATGGAAGCGCGTAGGTGGCAAGTGTTGGACAAACAGAGCTTTTGAGCCCATCTATCGGGCGTCGTAATTTTCGCATATTAGCAGACAGCTTCCGAGCAGTACGGTGTGCTGGGAAGAAAGCTGAGCAATGCGCGGGCCGTGCCGTACATCAGCACAGATGCACTATGCACTTTCTCCTGGCGATCGGTCCAGTTCAGGGGTTAAGTCTTCCTTATTCCCGTGAGAATGTTGACAGCTCCAAAGATCCAAAGAAAGATATTCCAATGGGATAATGTTTACGAAAGACAAGAGTTTCGAGACTTATTCCTGTTGATAACTTCATTAAATTATAATAGATTTCTTATCTGTTTACTTTCAAACAAACAGTAATAGATTGGGCAAGTTATGCAAATGGCGTTCCACGTTGAATTATTTGAAGAAAATGTAATGAATTACGAAACACATACTCCACAAACAGGAAATATCTATTCTTCTCATAGTTTTAGAACTGCGCCCATCTGTCCGTTCTGAGGCAATTCGTTCGTGACGCATCCAATACCTACGTCTAAGATCTAAGCAAAACAAAAGCATGCATCATGTAACGCGATACCTTTCGGAAAGAGAGATCAGTTACGATCGGCGCCGGTGGTGTTCTCCATAAACACCAAAGCACCAACGCCACCACGAAGGGTGTGACATAATTTCTATCTCCTAATAAAATATGCCTTTGATTCAATTTTGTCATCCATTAGCTACACATGTTTATGAGCTGTGGTGGACGTCGGAGGGCTTTGCATTTTACCTAGCCGAATCCACCCAATCGTGCTCGCACGCACCCTTTAGCTCTGCTCGGTTTTTTTTGTAGTTTTATCTGCTCTAGAATCGAGCAGAGATTTAAAGTGCCTTATTAACGGAACATCAAAAGTGTTCTAGGACGCTTATGCTCAAGCAATCTTGATGATCTTGTGCGGGCATGCCCAAATAAAACGCAGCAAGATCATAAGTTTATTAGAGATGGTGGAAAATGTTATCAACTATTTCATGCTTTCCAAAGATCTGGTTATCTGTAATTGGAGCAAGGTGTTGTACAGATTTTCTGTAAGCATACTAAGCATATCTGTAATTTAGAAGGGGATTTTAAGTATTTTAGATTTATGATATCACACCCTTGTGTGAAGTGCGTTAGACTAAATCATACATCTCGAAACGATCGAGCTCCAAATATTGAAGTTGGTCAAACAGTGGTCAAATCGAATTACAGTAATTAAAATGCCTAATCTGTGCTACTTGCTGGAGAAGACGGTGAGAAGTACCAGTCCAAAAAATGGATCACACCGAACAGCGACACAGACAGTCTTCAGTTTTCGGGGCTTTACATACCAACTGAAAGAGCGAAGATGTCGCCCACGAATTTCCCAACGACAACGGGCGACCAAGTGAGCAAGATCACATCCGATCAAACTCCGTGCGGCTGAGAAGACGCAGACACACGCGTGTGTTTCTCACCCGCGGCGAATGTCATTCCGCCAGATTCGTGCCGGGCGGAGCATGGCGACTTGTCATCCACCGCTAGATAGCAAAGTGTGTGCGCCTAGTGGGCAACTATTCCACCATGGGGAGAGCAACCTATACAAAATGTACCGATCTGTGGCTGTGTCCCGGACAGTCATCGTCGGTGCGTGATCGTGATCGGTTGATCGGTTTGTTCTGGCGGTGTGTGCACCGAATGTTCGGGACCGAGTGCGTGCGAGAGGATAATTCTTGCCATTCTGGGTTAGATTAAATGATAGGTCGCCTTTCGATCATCTGCAGCATCATCTGGTGGATGCATTCAGGAAGTGGCTGAGTGAGTAGCTCAGTAGCACAGTTGATCGAGTTTGCAGACCTGCGTCTTTGCGAAAACGCGGCGAGTAAAGCTAATTAACATTCCGCAAACTATTCGACGAGCGGAGTGATTCTGTCAGTGACTCACGCGTGTTAGATGGGGAAAGTAACGCGTTCTAGACGATAGTGCAAAGGTTTCAATCTGAGGTTTGGTTGGTCCTTTTTAGCACAGTTTCCACTTACTAGAACCTTGAAGAAATAGTTAATGTTAATTGCGTGTGCGTTTTAAATGGCGTCCAAATAAAAATTCAATTAATTGAGTGTGTTGGCAGTGGACGTGTAATTCGGTAGTCCATTTAAAGTATATGCAGTTGTAATTTGTGCCTTTTAGTAAAGTGTCTATGTACCTGCTGTGAGTGTGTGTGAGTGTATTTTTAGTGTGCACCGTGTTTATGGAGCAGTGAAAATTCCAAACTCCAAAATCGAACGATGGGCTCTAAGCGAAGGGATCTTCTACATTGCTGGATTGTGGCCATTGCATTCGCTGCCACTGTTGCTCTATCGATGGCCGGTAAGTGCTGCAACAATAACCGAATGGGGCTCCTTAATCGGGTGCAACGATTTTCCTACCCAGACACAGCTGCAGTAAAAATTGACCATTAGCACACCATCATCATCATGATCATCATCCCGTTCGTCGACTTCTGAGCGGCGTCATTAGCCTTCTTCTCCCCAACTAAACGGCTACGAAAAGCGCGTATGAAAGCGGTGAAAACTATTAGCACGGGTTTCGATTTGTTTTTCTTTCCCTGCTTCCACTGACGGAGCATATTTGCCTCGGTGAAAAATCGGACAGCTGTTCGGGGTTGTTGGCGTTGGAATGGTGGAAAAGTGCTGCGTTACACGATGCGATCGTAAATTCTTCCTGTGCGGGTGAACGCCGGTTCGAGAGTAATTATCCCGTGTCGTTGGTCAGAGTTCGCGGGGTGAGCGGGAATTCGGTGTTTTTGGTGCACATTACTCCGGATCGACCCAATAAAATTGTGGTACGCTTTCCCTAGCAGGAAAAACAAGGAAGGGAAGGATTTTCTTTAACCAGAAACTGACGAGAACTCGCGTTCCGAACGAAACTTATAAAAGGGAAAGGAGACGCGCTACACCTTATATCGAGCGTGTATTAGCTGGGAAATCGATTTCAGGGTTCGGCGTGTCATTTCGATGCTTAAATTGATTGGCAGTTATGTGTGATTGAGTGATTTTTTTTTTCTCGTTCGTTTCATTGTTTTCACCATGACGTCACTCGTAAATTGAGCAACGGCCATCGTTTGCATACGTACCGAGAAGCCATTAGTAGAAGCAGCAATTACATGCAGTAGACCTCGAATGGGCACGCTTTGTGAATGTGTCCCGGGAACAGGACGAAACATTCCCAACTTGATGACACACTCGTAAATGAACTGTTTAGTGTTGCAGTTGCAGTAATCGGTAGCTGTGATGTAGCACCTGTTGACCATTACGGGGTTTAATATGATTTGACTTAAAAATAAAGCGTTTTATTAGCCAGAGACGGTAGCTGTGTACCAATCAGCATTGGTTCGAAACATTACTAAAACCAAAAGTTTAATCTCATTAAGTAAATTCGTAATGACAATAGATCACAATGCAGATGAGAAATTTCTATTATGAAAGTAATAAGGCTGTAGGCTTTTGGACTTCTTAATTATAGATTTTCGGTAACATTTTCCTTTAAAAATAAAACACATAAAAAAACATGTGTCAAAAAATGTATCAGCGTTTAAAATTTTATAAACAGTTGAGGCAACTAAATTTAACACATGAGCCACTCTATTTAAACAAAAACTGTCAAACCATCGGCTTTACTGCTCCGGTAATAAATAATAAAATGATTTTAAAAATATTTATCATGCGGAAAAAATCCTTAACACCAATCAAATCCATCCTGAAGCTATGTTTTACTTCCATTATTACTCACATTTCACGGTGGAATGTTTACTTGCGTAACAATTGTTAAAAAAAAATCAATCGATTGAACAAAGTTCTGGCAATTTGTTCCATCCACTTGAGTGTATAAAATTGGTTCACATGTGAAAAGCTTGTTCAGTGTTATGTTTCCGTCACGAACATAATCGGTAACAACAGCAGCAAAAAGAAGAAACCCCTAGAAAACCCGCACAAACCGTGTGCCAGTCGTGCAGTTCTCGGATTTCGGTGTTTTTTTCTTTCTCAGGTCGCAATTTATCCTGATGCAGTAACAATAATGGTTAATTCTCTAAAATACTTTTTCAACGCGGCTGCTTCCGCTCCCCCAACAAGTGTGTTGTCCCCAAGGCAACATTACTGTTGCGATGGTTCGCTTATTCGTTCCGCAGCGACTCGAAACAGCAGACGAAAAGGACTAACTTGTTGGCATAAAGGACGTGTTTGACGATTGGCTGGACCGGTTCGGTCAGAAGCTTCATTTTGCTCTTGATGTTGATGTCGTAAGTGCGGGAGGAAAGTGGTCATCTAAAAGGTTCCGGTTGGGCATCCTAGGGCCATGATACGTTCAACGCTAGGTTGCACGAGCCCAATAAATGGAGAATATCGAACAAAAAAAAAACATGGTGGAAGGAAATACAGTTTCAACCATTTTCATAGAAAAAATCACTAAACCATTCCACCAAGATGGAAAGCGGTCATGTTCCTATCGTCCGATCGAGTGTTTTCCGTTTTCCTTTCTCATTTTGTCATGGCGGACCACACACACAAAAAAATAATGCTGTTTGCCCGAGCCATCTAGAGAAAAGCCATTTTTCATAGGCAGGAATCATCAGGAATCGCCATCGATGATATTCTCGGTATTTTCCGTACGCCTCTGCAGCTCGTAAAGACAAGTGCACTTCTCAGAAAGCGGTAAAGTAAGCCATCAGAATGAAGGCCCGACCCTGAAATAGGCTTGCGACAGGAATTCAATATATTATTGGCGTTGCTTTTCTTGCCACATGCCTCATTCCTCCAGGGTCCGAAGGAGTGTGGTTTTTGCACAATCGTAACGCAATTTCGTGTTTGTTCCTTTTCCGACCTCGCGTACCGATAATATTTTTGCTTAAAGTTAACTGGAACGATGAAAATTGCCCCATGATCCTTTCGGCCCACCACAAACCGGTGGGTCATCGTCGTTAATGTGTGGAGTGACCCGGGCAGCACACTGATGTCCAGCATGGCCGAGGATAAAAATGCGATGCTCGTGTTAGGGAAGATGAGAACATGTTTCCCTTTGTCCTTCCCTTGCACCGGATCAACGTCCGCTAGGCGGATAGTTGGTGAATTGATGTGTTTGTTCGGTATGGTTTGTTTGTTTCATTTGGCCGTTCGTTGCGACAAGGGGATCGAAAAAATGTTATTCTTATATTTGCCCATCGTAAGAGCAATGTGATTTACAAGCATGAAATTAAAATAAATAAATATTGCAATATTTGCTTTACGCCATCATGCTGCTAGTACCACAGCTTCTTGCTGCTATCCTGGGAACGGTAGCAAATGGACTTGAGTAAATTGGCAGTTAAGGCACTAAACGGCGATGGCTACCTGTGTGTTTTCTTTTCGTGTTGGGCAGGTTTCCCGTCTGGGACGCTCCAGTTTTGTTTAATCGCGAATGATGAAGATACATGATGGCACATTAAATGGTACAGTGCAGCCGCAGGAGAAAAACAGGCGAATTGGGAGCCCACCCTTCCTGCTTCACTTAAGCGACGCTCGTTTCGACAAATCTTAATTCTTCTAAATGTCGGTGTAGCTGTTGCTTGTACCTTTTTTTTCGGTTATTTTTCTGCTGAGTCTACCCCCGAGGTTATGCAAACGGACGCGCATTCCATTAAAGTTGAAGTTTTATCTTTCGCCGTAATTTATGTCCAGACCATTTTGACCGGCACCTGGTGAGCGTCCTCGGGACGGTCGATGATGCTTTCGTCTTGGGATCCTCTTTTTGTGTTAAGCGGAGGGTGTATTTTTTTTAAGTCCACCTTTCGGTATGCTGTCCATATTTGTCCTTTTTCTTCGGCAAGTCCGACACGATTACATCCAGCGGGCGTTTGGTGGGATTTTACTGCCAATTGGGAATGGAAAATGGGATTAAAAAACTTTAAACCGCACAGCAACCGTGCAGATACCTGTGTGTCACTGTGCGCTCTTGTCGGATGTATGCACTGTAAAGTGCGTTGTGATGGAGATTTATTGTGGTGGCTTGCTGGCTATTGTCTGTTTTGGCGCATTAACATTATCTCCAGTGCGTAACAATTACTCCCGTTAATCATAGCAATTTTTCAAAGCATTCATGGCCACAAGGGAGGTGGGGCCTTTGGTGTGATGAGCCTGAGCCGTAAATAAGATATCATGTGGCACGGTCTGATTATGATTTCCTTGTAACGATGATTATCTTACGTATTAGTAATAATTGAGGCAGATAGCAAAGAATTCATCAACATGATTAATTATGAAACCCATGCAGCAAATGGGTGAAGATATATTTAATAGTAGAAATAATAGAGAGTATTAAAAATAATTGGGATACAAGATATTCGGGCTCCAGTTGATTTGGAATTCCCCAAGACAGATCAGGAACTCCTTCTAAATTTTTGAAACTTTTGCTAGTTGAAATCAATTCTCAATCTGAAAAGAATTCAGAATGTCAGTCGAGAAAGCTTCGAAAATAAAATCTGTTTCAACTTGTTCCAAAAGTACGGATGAATCCCTCAACTACATCCATACATTCTGATGAAAGAATTCAGAAATGCCTTTTCAGATTTTCCACTCGAGGTCGAAAAGCTTGGATTGAATAAATGAAGAGTATTTAAATGAAGAAAGAATGAACGATGTGCAAATCAAGCTGAAAATGCAATAAATGTTTCAACGTGTAAATTATCGTTAAAAGTCGTAATGGCAAGATGGTGATTTACCCAGCGTACAACCACATAGAGAGAGCGAGAGAGAGACCTGCCCTCCACAGGAAGTTATTGTCGGCCGTCGACTCGTAAAGACTACCGGCGAGGGATGAAAAATCACACAGAAACACCTTGAGAGGCTTACCACAGGGCGGGTGAAAAGCTACAACCCTAAACGGAAAACTGGGCAAAAACCATCCCAAGCGAAAGGTAAATGGGGTGTAACGTGTAGACCAGCAGTTCATAAAACCCAATAGAAACAACGTAATGACCACTAGTGCACACGGCCACCAGACAAAAAAAAAGCCACACCGGAAGATTCTACTTTTCCGCCACCCCATACCAAAGCTAGTTGTTTAATAATGGGATGCAACAAAAAAAGGAAAATGTAAACTTGAAATGAAATACATGCTCCACGCGTTGATAAATAGTAACCCCGGACCGGTCGGTTTGTTCGGTCACCGTCGCCGGATTTCCGGCGCAAAAAGTGCAACTCCTTTTGCATCCTGAGCACCGTCCAAGTGAGAGAGCATATTTCTTCGTCTGAAGGGTGCTCCAAAGCCTGTACTGCTGCCGCACTCGCATCTGTTGACCACTCGCAATGAACCGATGCCGAGTGGCCCGCTCGGAGCAACCTCATTACGATGCGTTTATGCCGGTTCCTTTCGTTTGCTGCCAACGACTAACGACAGGAAAGGACCGGCGTCCGTTCACTCCCGGTTCCCGCTTTCCCGCTCCGTGTGCACCGTGTGGCAATTAAATGTGGTTTTAATTTACATATAATAAATAGGGGTTTATCCGTTTGAAAAATGGGTTTCCTTCGCGGTTGCAGCACCGGGCGGAATTTGTTTGTCCGTTTCAGCAACGAGCAAGCTACGACCGGGAAAGCTATTGTCGTGCTGCAGAGCATTAGAAAGCAGGCAGCGCAGAAATAGGGCGAATACAAAAGCGCTCGTACGGGAAGAAAATAATGGGTCGGAAAAAATAGGCAAAACTCCTGAACAAACAACATACGAGGAGGAAATGATGCATGCACTGTCATGAAAAACAACAGACGGATGCATCTCGCTAACCGCTAAAGAATAGCGTAGGGGGAAAGCAGTGGACGGTTGGAAGGAAATATTAACCGGGTGAAAAGCACAAGAGTTCCCGGAAAACGGACTTAAAAATCATTCCCTGAAACCCACTGCGAGGACCATCTTCACGTGGGACGGATATCCGGCACACGGTGTTTGCCTATTTATTCGTGCCATGCGGCTTAAAACGCCAGCACACTCGCTCCGGCTCGTAACGGTGCAAAATACTTCCTCGCCTCGGTGCGGTTCGGTGGCCGCAAAAAAAACAACAAAACAAAAAGGAAAAAAAGGATGGAAACAGCATCAATCCGAAAGATGCATCCTTAGTTGATTTCCCATTTGCGTGATTCTTCCGTTTTCCCGTGGTTTTTCACCGCAGTTGGGGAAGAAAAACTACTCAACTACTAACACGTCCGTTTTGCTGTGGTTCCGTACCATTGTCCGTAGTATTTTCACCTCATCAGAGCTCGAGCTTTCGGGTGCGGGACGGTTTCCATTCCATCACGCGTTTTTTTTCCTGCAGCCGACGGTTGGCAGGGTAAGAGGGATTGGCCGCAGAAAGGGGAGTAGTAATTAAATACGCTTTCCACTCTATGAAGGCTTATGACTTATTCATGTTACCCTGACCACCGTGGCTAGATGGGGTTTTCTAGCCCCCGTCCAGGTGAAGCGACATGGACCGGATTCGGGTGTTCCGACATCCCAACCAGGACAGTTCCAGGCAGTTATGGTTTTCCCGGGTAAAAAAGGGGCACTTTTCTCTTCCCAGTTTTCATGTAAATGCTGCATGCAGTCAGCTCAAAACGCTACACGCGCTGGAAAGAAAAAGGCCACTTGCGAGAAAGTTGGGCTAAAGCCGTGCCGCCCAAAACTTAGCGAGGGATAATTTTCCGCTTTTCGCCAAATCGGAAGCGAACAAGTGCACCCGACGTGCATAACACGTCGCACCACCGCCTAAGTGAGTGTATTTAGCCGGAATAGTCGGAAGCGAAAAGGAAGCGGATGGTAATGCCTTTGTTGCGCTCGGCTGTCTGAACCGAGATCATTTATGAGGATTAAAAACAAAAACCGTTTTGCCCGAAAAAGGAAAGGAAAAAACCCCACGGAAGTAAAGCTTTGCCGGATTTCAGATCAGGTCGAGATCGTTATGGGGGGAGAAAAAAGAAGAAAAGGATATGACTTTCGTCCCCGAACGAACGGACACATTCACGAATGCCACTCGCTTGCAGCATTTTTCCGGCAGCTTGACATAAGTGCAGGCGAATGATGGAAAATTGCTAGATTATGCAGCCTTGGGTGCTGCCGTTGGGGAGAGCAAAAAAGCAAACAGGCCAGAAGTCAGTCCAGCGCGGTCCGGATGTCACAAAAATCATAAATGTTCACCCGCGTGTTTGTTTTTCGGTTCGCTATTCACCAGCAGGAACCAAACGGTGGGAATGAAGCAAAAAATTGAATACGAAAAATGAATGAAGAAAAATTAATAATTCGTACAGTGTATAGCTTTCCTTTTATCGCAGGTTTGCATTTTTACCAAGTACAGGGATAGATTGAGCAGAAAAAAACAGCGGGACAGATTCGGTTGGACAAACATCATGATAATGAAATTTTCACACACCATTTTCATTTCCGTCATTGTCGTGCTTGAGCTGAAAATTCATAAATGAGAGAAAGGACAGAAAAAAAACGTCCGCAAATGTTAATAGAGTAAACTTGCCGCATCAATGTCGGAGTGGAAAGAATGGAAACAATTGTTATGGCGTCATTTAGTGAATGGGAGCACTAAAACCAAATGGATTGTGCGATTAAATGTTTAACGTGTTTATTGAAAGATGATGGGGTTTGTATTGCTTTTTTTTTGCATTGCGCTGGTGTGGTACTCGCGACCAAGACTAAGCCAATCCACTTTGCATGCCACCATGGTCTTTGATCTGGTAATTGCGCACCACAGCGACTGATGTTGCAATGGTTTAATGGCGGAAAGTAGAAAATAATAAATTTTGAATATTGAATGTTTTATCAAAGAAAACACCAAATTTTCGAGTAGTAGCGACAAACATGGAAATATGAACAACAAATTCTACATCAACTTGACAAATAAAAATGAAAAACGACTCCCACATGAATTGGGAATCCATGCGAACTTCAAAAATATTCAGAAACATACCAACCTTGCTCACTTCAACTCAACAACTCTTGTTTTGTTGTTGATAATTACAATGATTATTGTTCTTTGAAGTGATAATTGTATTTTTTATTTGGAAACATTTGTCCAAAATTGTTTAATAAATTTTTATTGAACAGTTTACTAATCCATTTTCTGTCTACTCTTCCTTGATGATATTCCTTCAGCATCGAGCTGATCCTCGAGTATCAATATCTTAAAGTCATGTCGATCAACCCGAACTGGCGGGAAAGCAAACGATTAGTGTGTGTGCATGTGCCTGTTTTTGTATTTTGTTTGACCAAATCGAACAAAAACAAAACAATACACCAATCGATTAGACGGCCCGTGTGCGCAGTGTGCGGCTTACGGCAGTAGCTGCGTAAACAATCGAGGAAAGAAACAAATCACGACCCAGCACGGGTAAGATGATCTGCGCCCGCTCGGTGAAAAGCCAAACCTCCCTTTGCCGGATGCTTTCGCTTTCCCCGTTCCGCCACGTTAGACGCGAGTCGGACGAGTCACGATTTCGATTTGCCTTCGGTAAAGGTGATAGAAATGGACCGACCGACCATTCATCCATCCATACGCCCGACCGACCGTCTGTCCGTCTGTCACAAAAGTGTGACCATTTGTTTGCTTGCGTTCGGTTGCGTGGGTGTAGGTGGGCGCCGGCTTTGCATGCTGCTTCTGAGTGCCGTAATGCGCAGCATGAAATTATGCTGCGCGACACCACCGGCAGCGTGGAATGTACGCTTCCCACCCGGTGTGTTGCGCCAATGCTAATGCAGCAGTAGGGAGCACTTCAATAAAAACTCACCCGAACCGACAGATATTTTCTACGAATGAACGAAGTAACGAAGTAAGAGAGGAAAAAAAAACATTCCGTCCCGAAATGTGTAACGCCTTTGGTACGGGGGTGAGTGTTTCTCTTATTGTCCATGGAATGATATGCCCATTTTGGAACAGCTCACCAGCAGCCGAAACATCAGCAGCATCATCAGTATGCTGCCCGGAACACTATTGCACCGTAGGGAGTGCAATTCGGAGGGGCTACGAGATCAAACATGATGCACATGATGCGAGGCGCCGGAATATGAAATGAGTTTTTACGCATTCATATGGCATTTTTATTTTGTTTGGCTTAGCCTTTGGGTGGAACGAAAAATCATGGGCATTGGTTGTCGATTTCGAGCATTGGTCAGTTTTGAAGGACAAGTATTGCACTTAAGCGGTGAATTTCTTGCTTTGGTGATGCATATTGAATTCAATGTTCAGTAAGATAGTGTCTTTGCCTCGATTAGGCAGAGAGTAAGGAATCTTCAAGGTCGTCAGCTCAAGGTGTTGCCACTAGTTGAGTATTTAGTGTCTTTACTAAGGCTTCCAAGGAATTATGCACTCTTTGCCCTGTGCTATATTGGAATGAAAGAGAAACGTAGAGAAATGATCCGTCTAACATACCGTATGCAAGAAGCTTAAAGTACCGGGAGCTGGGACAGGTCCGAATCCTCAATTCCCAACTGTATATAACAAATGACACGATAAGAAGAAAGTAAAACCAATGTTAAATTAGTTACCTTGAGGCATTTTCGTCTATTTTGTTAATTGTGCCCTACTCATTGATCACTTGGAACAAGAAACTCTCAACGAAAACCCCTTTCGTGCACTTATCCGCATTACCAACTCTCGCCTCAACCAACATCGCACTCTCTAGCCCACTTTCACATCCCTGCAAATGTGCAACATCGCGATAAGCGTCCGCGCGGGTGAAAAATAAAACACTCACCGGCGGGCGAGCGATTTATTGCCTCATCTGGGCGCTATTTGACAAATTAAGCCGATCTATTTCGCCCACTGTGTGAACTTTTTCTCTCTCACAACACCCAGCGCCGTACCACCCACAACAAACGGGGTTTCGCTGTTGATGTTTCGTAAGCCGTAAAGAGTTGCCAGCCGAGGGATAATGCAAACATCGCCACATCGCAACATCGAGAGCGTGCTCAGCAGCAGATTGCTGCTTCTCCAATGCAGGCAACCAGACAACTGATCACACTGCTGCACCGAAAGAACGCACTCCCCCACACGCGGGGAGGCACTTCCCCGGGCGGGCGTGATGCAGCCGCAGTTTGATTTCCCGTTCGGCTCGAGCTTATGAACCTCTCAACCAGAATAACGAAACGGTACGCTGTTGTGGTCGTGATGCTGTTCTTAAGCCGCAGAGTCGATCGGGTGGTGGCGTGCGCGGGCGCCGTGAGTTGGCATGGTGAAAACGTACGTAACGAATACGCCATGAATCGAAATGAAACGAATGACAATATCGCTACATACTGATGGGATCGTTTATTTTTGGAAGCTGGCCAAAGGCTTTACAGAGGGACACAGCACGCACCACTCTGTCGCCTGCAGGTCGCTTTTATCGATTGCCGTTGTAATGGACTTTTGTTTGTGTTTCTTTGGTGTTGTTTGAGAATTGTTAAAGGTGCACATTCCCAGGCGTATGCAAAGAGAGCTAGAGAGATAAAGAGACTGGGAAAAGGTTAAAGTCACGGGAGAGCAAGAGTTTTATCTCGAGCATTTTTTATGCCGAAAGTGAAAGGAAAAGTGTGATAAATTAGGTCCGAATGTATAAAGCAAATCACTTTCTGTTATTGATTAACTTGCAAAGTGTCCTGCCCACTTTCGTTGCACAGTGTTGCTTTGATGTGGTTCGCAGCAGAAAATAACTCATCCTGAATTGATCGAGAGCAACCTAAAACATAAAAAGGTACAACATCAACAGGTTGAAAGATCGAGGAGTGAGATACACTTGTTGGGAAAGCATCTTCAACCATTCGGTCTCTTATCAGATGACTTTAATTAAATCACCTGGTATTAAAACCGACGAGCTAGAAAGACGTCAGGGAAACTGTCGATTGGTCAGGGCTGTCATAGAAGGGTTTACCGAGGGATAAACACTTGTAGTCCTCCACTTAATCTGAGAGTTATTTAATTGTGTAGTGCTCTCAGATGGCTTTACGGTGATGCAGACTTACAATTAGCATCACCGACTGTGCGGATAATATATTTAAACAGTGATTGCAATGAGGAGAATTGTGAATTTATAGGAAAGTGTTTCTTGTACAATATTATCCTAAACAGAATACTATGTGGAGCAGCAAAATGAGGTTCATATGATAAATGTGTGAGATAAATTCTTGGACCTATTGCCTCCAGTATCAGTCCTGATTGTATTGATTTTAACAAGTAAGTTATTAGAAATTCTCTCAATAATCTCTTGGACTTGGGCATAACCAGCTCAATTTAGCCTTAACTACCAAAGACAATAAATCCAAAGAAGTATCGAACGATACCATTTCAGAGCTTTGGCTTTTAACACAACAAACTAAATCTTAAACGGCAGCTATCAAACACAAAGAACTTTTTACTTCCCAACACAAACTGTTGGCCGAAAGACCGGGCGATTACAGTGCGATTGCCTGGCTGGCGGAAGAAAATTGTTTCCGGAAAGAAAATTGAACCATAAATCGATTAGAAACTCGGCACCGTCCACGCGTTTCCGTGCTATTCCGCAGTGCAGTTCGGTGTGATGAGCCCGGTGGATGAAATTTTAGCATCATCCACCCGGCTCCGTCCATGACCATGCGCCTCCATTGTCGTGTCGGAGGGTTGGTGGTTTTGAAGCCACCTCGCCGTGGTGCGGTGCGGTCACCGGAATCACGGTTAGGTGGATGGTTTGATTAGATTTCGTATTAACTGTGGCGATCAGCGTCCCGTTTCAGGGTTGATGGGACAGTTTTAAAACGAAAACGGAAATTTAATGACGTCCCTTCGTATTTGATGATGTCCATAAATTGGTGGGTAAGCGAGAAGAATCCGTTGGTCTGAATAATGAAAAATGATGAACGCTTTGTCTTTGTGGAAGAGATTTAAAATGTTCTTTATTCGGTTGTGGTCTTTTATTTGCTTTCCCGAAATAATCGAAATCTTGTACAAGTATTTCTTGGTTTGGATAAAAACCAATGGCGACTTGATATTTGAAGGAGATGAATCATTCGTCTAAAGGGATTAAAACGTTGAATAAACAAACGTTTAGAAAATTTTAATGTAAAAGCAAAACAATTAAAACGGTCGCATAATTACACGCTAAATCCCCTCCCGGGTAAATGGCCTTTAAATGATGACTAATGTGCCAAACTGCTGCACATTCATAAATAACGCTTCACAAAAGCAAAGACATCCGCCATGACAGTTGAAAAATGGGTTTTTGATAGCTTTCGTTCAAAACACAACAGCTTAAGCGGAGTGTGATAGCTTTTGCTGTTTTATTACATTAAAAAAAAAAACATCTTCTTCTGCACTGTACACCCTAGAGCAGCTGCATCCTTATTCACTGTCCACCGGTGGTGGTAGAAATGTGATAAACTGCCATCAAAAAATGCCAACCACTGGCGACGAATGTGACCCGTGCAGTGGATGGAAAGGATGAAAGCACAACAAAAATGGATCACTTTTCATGAGGTCAAAAAGTTTCCTCCGTTCCAAGCTCTGTGTGTGTGTGCGGTCAGTGGTTGAGCTGCGCTTGGTTTGGCCCGTGTTTGCCAAGAGACGAGTGGTTTGTTCGTTTTTCTTTGCGAAATACACATAGTACACAGGACCGTCCGACCATATGGTCGATAAATTGTCGATTGTGCTTATTTTTTCTCCGCCTGGCGGCCAGAAGGTTGATCAGCGAACGTGACAAAGTTGCCCGTGCTGTCCGATCACTGTCACCGGGGAGGTGTCGTGCGCGGAGACGAGTAAGTTAATGGCTGTTTTATGGATGTTGGGCTGGCAAAAGTTGAGCCGGACATGGTCCGGCCGGCGTGCGAGTTGTGGAGAGTTTTCATAGCAGAATGTACATTAGCACCTCGCGCCATTTGCAACAGCTGGAGCACGCGCTGGGTGCGAATCGAAGGAGAAACCCCAAACGGCAAAATCGATGGGCCAGTTCCAATCTCCGCCAGGTCGATCCCGATTGATGGAACGAAGTCATGAATTTTCCTTTCAAAGCCGACACGCATTTCACCTTTAATCTTTCATTTTCTACCACGATCCCTTTGTCCCGCTGGGGTAACAAATTTCAAGCAAACAAATCCAACGGGTCGTCGTCGATTGCCAAAGCTGTGCATTATGGAAGGGGTCACATTATGTCGCATCTCGCCACTCCATGACTATGCTGACGAACAAGGCCAAATAAGGGCGAAAGAGTGTGATTTCGATGCTTAACAACCATCGGTCACCGGTTGGTAGCGACATCCCACGTGTCACGTGTCGGTTTTGTGAGATTTGTGAAGACTAATGGGATGCGCTGTGGCAGCCCAACAGGCAGCACTGTCTTCGGTGAGCGTTGTGTAGCTAGAAGCAAACCATTCCTTGTCCGTCCCGCACTGCCATACTCGACAACAGGCAATGTTTTATTTATCCTTGCCATATTCGATACCACGACAGACTGATTCCGTTCCTTACCGGTGACGAAGATGACACCGGTCCAAAATCGGTGTGGAATAATGCAAAAGAAAATGTAAACCGATTGAAAAGTGTTGGCCAAAATGGTTGGAAAATTTGTGACAATTTTTGGAGTGCCATTTGAGGATGGTCCAAAATCACAGTTGTCAAATCTTCGCTTTACTCGTGACGGGTGGTACAAGGAGTGGAGCGTGTGGAGATCTTGTCATTGCAGGGTTTGGAATATGTGCTAATGAATTTATGATGGTATACCACTTTTCGGTTTTGCTGCACAGTGCCACTACGCTACGGATATGGAATAGGATTTGTGGTATAAATTGCGATACATCGGTTTATCCTGGTTTAGATTTGGGAATTTGTGTGCATGTACGGGCGGGTGTGTGTGTGTGTGTGAGTTTGTCTGTGTGCGAAATGGCTTTTCAAGTATGCAGATTCCAGAAGTTGTGGTTCGATAATTTATGACCAAGGTGAACCGTGGCAGGAGGGACCGAGATGGGCGAGATCGCGGAGGAAAATGGTTGGAAAGTTTCATGTGCGAAAAATACTACCGCTCAGACGACATCCATTCATTACCGATCGTTTCATGTGACGTAGACAGATGAGTAGATGGAATGTGTCTACTGGTTTTTGGGATGAATCGGGTCGTTGTTGTGTATGTTTGATTACCGAAATCTGCTCGTCGGAGGTTTTACAACAGTACGTGGTAGCTGTTGCATAGAGCAGAAAATAGTGTAAATATTTTAGAATGTGATGTTTGCTTGAATTATGAATCGGACGCAAAATGATAGATTACATTATGACATTTCCGTTTGTAAATGGGTTATCAGGGATGAGTCAGAAATATAATCCGTCAATTAGTAAAGGATGAATTACGTAGCGGAGAATAAAGTCGGTAATTGTAACAATGGCAATAAATAAGTAAGGAAGGTCGAAATATGTTTGAAATGTATGGAACTGTAACAAATTCTAGTGTGAATGACCTTCTTTGCCTTTTGTTTTCGTTATCGGTCTCATACCTTACCTGAAGGATGGTTATCTGTGGCTTAAATTGCTCACAGATGATTTAGTGGCAGAGGATGATGAATTATAGGCCATAAGAGAAAGCATTTAATTTGTTTAATAGTTTCGTAAATGATTTGAGGTACATCCAGCCATGACAATGCTCAGATTCTACAAACTGTAAGGATTCATTCGTTGCTTAAATGCCCAACAAAATAAACCTCCACATTACTGACGTTAGTTGATAATCTTAACTTAAATGTTGAGAAAATTTCATTCCATTATTGTTAGTTGCAAAGTTACAGAACAAACAATTTCCAAGACATTTTACACATGCATGTCATCCGCAGGTTTTCGCTCACCCATTTGTTGATGGCATGATTGAATCAATTTGTAGTACGTGTTCGGAATGAAATTTCCCGTTTGTTTGTTACACGACCACGCAGCAAGCGATCGTTTGTTTCACTGCAAGCACATTCGAAGAATGGTTTTTTAATTTGTTACCAACCTGGCCCTGGACAACGTCATTTCGGTCGAAGGATTACGATGTAACAGCTTGCCAGCACTACCAGCAGTAGCAGCCGTCTCGAGCGATGTTTCTCTACGGCTAAATTCGAACCACAGTCGCACCGGAGGATTAAAATTTATTTCATTTTTATTAGCAGCACGATGTTCGATCGGATTTCATCAGTGGCGCTGGTGGTCCACGGTACTTCCCAACGCCTCTGACGCCACGGAAGTCGGTCAAGGAAATCGGAAATCGGAGGCACACAATTGCGAGCACAATAAATCTCACCGTAGCGCCGTCACCCAGTGCCGCACCTTTATCATCCATTTGTCCCGCGTTGAAATTCTGCGCAGGAAAGAAAAACGTGACAGGAAGTCGTAGCGCATCAACACACAGAAATTTGTAACAAACCATTATTTTTCTTCCTACCATTCCATCATGTTGCGTGCGGTGCTGCAGTGTGGAGTGGCGTGCGGTTGTGTTTGCTGGGTGTCTATTAGGCTGGTGGGTACGGGATGAAGATAACTGTGACAATGACAGCTAATGTGATATCTTCCGCCGTTTATCTTCCCCGTAAAGGGAAGAACACGGGTGTTGGGTTGAGATTTTCCCTTTTTTCCCCAGGATGATTATTTCCCTTGGTTTGCTACCAAGCGCAAGTGGTTTTTTGTAGCTAGAAGGATCCCTTTGTACGATCGCTTGTAACACGGTGGAACTCGATTTCGCACCGAAGCGGCTTGGTGTAAACGATACAGCGTGTATATGTTTGTACAGCGCCATTCCATTCTGCCGGATGAGCAATGTGACAATAAACCGTTGACGATTTCCGGTGACCCGCAATCAAGACCCCGTGCCCTGTGCCGGAAGACAACCCACGGGTAGTGTTCACGTCTCTATAAAGCACGCTCTATCGTGAGCGCATCTTCAGGGGGCGCTCCCGATATAATGGGAATTGGGGTTTATTTCTTTGCACTTGCCACGGTCTGTCGCCGTCGGTGGCTACCGGTTGGTTGCGTGGGACGCCGGCTAATACACTCATCCACACCCCGTGTTCGGTTTATCAAACGGTGAAATCTAGCCCGAATGTTGATGTCGTTTAATTTAATTTGTCACCCGTGCATCGCGTATCGCTGACCCGCCTGTCTGCTCCGCTAAAATCGGTCGGTTTTTTATGTTACTTTAAGAGGGTCTGGGTGTTTTTTTTGGGCTGGGTTGTTTTATAACAATCTTCACGTGCACGTGCGGGTGGGTGGAGTACGTGGTATTGGTTACGGGTGTCATTACCATTCATCAATCAGTGTGGCGCTGTTGATTAAGGCAGGCGTCTTATGATTGCCTGGGAAGAAGGTTTAAAATCGAGAGGAAGTAACGATTTCGATGACGCCAGGAAAGTTCGTTACCGTCCAGTATAGTGCGTTGGTTAACAGGGTTTTGTGACTCCTTGCAGCTTCGAGTAAATATAATCTGTTTGTTAAAATGGTTGGAATGATGTGGAGATCATTTATGACGTACAGATGGCCTGCAGAAACAAGTGCATCAATGTAGTTTGTGATGGGAGCATTGGTCAGCAAATGATTCCATTTGTTATCTACCGGAGATTGGATGTCCGTCCCGAAAGGAAATTACATTCGACTTTTCGTCTTGCTCCAAGGACACTAAGAGCAAATAGCGGGCAGTCGACAGGTCAATTTTGCTTCTATTCAGATAAATATGCTAAGAAATCTTACTTTCTGCAGAGCACAATGACTTACAAATATCTTCAGCATTGGAACTTCAAACCCGAACAGGTATTATTCATAAAAATATCGCTAACGCTAACGCTCTAAGCGATTTCTATTCGAATTTGGACATCGTTACGATCAATGTGCATGCGACAAAGATTCTAATAATCTGTTACACGAGACCTCCCAGTGTGCGCGTTAGTTGCTCCACACACAGAAGGGTCCTCATGTCGACAATGGAAGACACGCCAACATGGAACGTTGTGTCCGGTTTTTGGGATCGATTTTTGATTGACGCACAATCTGATAGGTCCAAGATTGGCTTGCGGTGTTTACAGCACTTGGGAGCGAGAACGCACAGCGTAGACTGACTCGCTTTTTGGGTCAATTGACGTCGGGCTCGGGCCCGGGCTGTCAATCAGTGGTTTGCTGGCGAGCCAACCACGGGAGGATGTTCGCATTTTGTTTTGATGTTTCGAATGATTCGTATCGGAGTTGACGGGAGTACGCACGCTTAGCGTGTGATTAGCGGTGCTATTACAAAATCCGATACGCTTGTTTGATTAAGCACTAACATGTTGTTTTTTTCCTGTCTTTTTTGCTTCCTTTTTCCGACCAAAATCTCCCTCCTGCTTTTGTGGCACCCGGTCCCGGCCCGGCAGGATTGGCCACAGGCGAGACGTACGAGGATTGCGAGCAGCCACCGGAAATTGCACACGGATCCGCCCGACTAACCGTGGACGATAACGAAGAGTATGTGACGGCACACTACACCTGCAAATCGGGCTACCGGCTGCAGGAACCGCAGCTAGCCGCAATACGCTGCAGCATCGAGACGGACGAATGGGAATCGAACAAACTGCCGGCATGTGTGCCAGGTGAGTGAAGCTTTCCACTATATCCAACGCTCTTTGCGAGCTGCCTAAAAGCTCGTCGCTGTACCCAACGGTTCTTGTTTCATTTTTACTTCGGATCTTCCCGTGTGGGTTTGCTAAGCATCTCACGGCCACGGAAGGAGTCGACCAATTTTCCACCCACTTTATCATACGTTCCCCTGCTGGATGCTGAAATTGAGAGGAATAAATTTAACGAGGGATAACAAATTGAATTGATTGGTACTTCGGTGCAGGAAGCCGAAACAGACCGCACGCTACTACGGTTCCCGTGCAGATTGTGCATGATTGGCTGCATTGTGTCAAGGCAGATGTGGTACCACCGTCACCGACTTTCGAAAAACCGTAAGAGCCTTTTTTGTTGGGAGCTGATGCCACCATATTTGTCTTATCCTATTTCGCTTCCGATTGCGGTTACGATCACACACAGACGGTGTGTCAGGCCAGGCGTCTTCAACCTGAGCATCCTGTTCCAGTGTTTCACTGTTTTCCATATGAAGCTAACAAACGATAAAGAAACCCGCAAGAAAGTGGACAAGAGTTTGCTAACACAGGATGGAAAAATTGCAACCGGCTATCTTGCGCACCATCGATCGCATTCGTTACGTTACCGTATGAGGGTTTTCATACAGGAATTCTGCCATACTGCAATTCATCAGAATCAGAATTGAGTAAATATAGAGTGGGAAAAAAATACACACACATCCACTCGCAAATTCCCAGCAAGAAGTATAACTGTTGGCCACAATGGACCATTTATTTTCAACCACCAGTCGGTACACAACCGGTCCGCAAGATGGATTTGCGGGCTACAGTGTGGGATGGGTTTTCCCCATTTACGCTAGGCACGCTAAATAAATTATACAGTACATTCACTACACCGCTTTTGCTTGCTGAGGCCAAATACCGTTGGACCATCGGCAAGGAAGAAAAATTGTTAGTTATGGATTGGGCAGGACGGGGATCGAAGGAAGGAATCTTTCGCCGGGTTTTGGGCATTGGTTTGGGAATGGTTGGTGTTCCTCTTGTTCTTGGCCAGCGGTTTAGCACCGCAACCTCCATCGGTCGGAGATGATGCAAACCCGGTCCATCAGCGAACGGACAGAGATTCCACAAAACGATGAATAAATTGTACATTCCGTGCCAAGTTTTACGGCACACCGATGGAGGATGATGGTATGCAACTCATCTTGCAGGCACTGAGTGGTTTACCGGGCGCACATGCAGCTACTTGCAAACTAGACAGTTGCACATGCCACTACACCTGCGAGGTAAAGCACTGAACACCTTGTTTTTTTTTGGAGGACCACGGTCTAGACGCCGCCAACTGCCGTGCGGAGTACCGTTTTCTTATTTGATACACCACAGAACGCTAGAACCACCTCCGGTGTGCGGCATCGGCAAGCCCGTCGGAATGGAAATGATAAACGGAGCGATTTATCTCCACGTGCACCTATCCCCAGGGGGAAGATGTGAAGAGAAGGAGAGTTTTTCCGTGCACGATTCCCATTGAAGAAGTGTTTCCGATTGTATGCGATCGTGTAATCCATCTTCACCACCAGCAAACAGATCCAGCCCTAGATCGATGTCGATATACCGGGAAGCCCGGGGTATGCTGGAGCATTTTTATTATTTATGAACTCATTCTCGTTGCGAATGGCCGTGTCGTGCTGCAGGGATTGCGAGCAGTTTCATCCGTTGCTCGTACAAGCAAGTGGGTGGAAAAGATGGAGGAAAAAAAGCGTAGTTAGTGAGATGGTCGAGCAGTGATAGCAGGTTTCCATTTCAACGCTAAGCTCACGATTGGGAGTTCGCTTGGGCTTTTGATTTCATATCTATTCTTACCGCTTTTATCATTTATTGACAGCTATATATTACAGGGTTCTTGGTGTCCAACGAAAATTCATGCAATTAAATCTTAACTCTCTTAAATTAGCTCTATCCCTCACCGGTGAAAATACAATTATAAACAGCTTAGAGTTTTCGATTGCAACAGAGAACGTATTCACATATAAACTTGTTGTTTTTGTGAGATATTTCGTGCAGACATCGGGAAGCCCTGTAAGCCTTTAATCCAACCATCCTCGAGAGGGCACTGTCTCACACGCGCTTTGATGCTTTTTTCGGCTTAGATCCGGCTTAGATTACTCGCACCCTTTATGCCGTCGCTATTCCCAAATAAGGGATCAATAAATTAAGCATCGTTATTAGCCACACTTGTGCACGGTGCCAACGGAACGGTTAAGGGACCGGTGCGACGGTTGATACACGTGTGAACAATGGATCAAGCGCGTGGCTCGTATCGTATCCCCCATACCGGGCTGCTCAAAAGCGGGAACTCGAACAAACGCTTGGCTATTGTGTGGTGTAACTCAAGTGTTTGTATAAGCTACGGCATGGCGGAAGAATCTCTATCGCCGTGCTTTTTTTGGGAAGATTTTCTTACATTCGAGCGTCTCCCCCGTTCGGTGTTAAGATGTTATGTTCTGGAAATTTGCATTCAAATTGATGCATGATTAGATTTCGTTGTGTTGGCGATTAACGTAACTGTGTTTATTCTTTTCACCCATAACGAATTGTTGCGTTTTCGGGAGATAAAATTGAATTGATGAAAGTGATAAAAATAGTGCATTTTATGTAATCCTCTTCCTTGTGTGTTGCACCTGGGTGATCCAAACCGGGCCGGTGTTTGGTAATGTCTTTGTGCTCTTAGCAGGTGTTGAAGCCGAGCTGGCGAGCCGGGCTGTTAATCAGCAAGAAAGCACCCAGAATTAATCTTACATATTGATCGACTTCGTCGACCGCCGGCACAAAATTTGGATGAAGTCATCTAGGTGTTCTAGGCTGGCGGCATGAAGGATTTACTAATTTTAGTCGGCTAACGCAATGTTGGAAGTCCATCTCGCCACCTACAGGATGTCGATAAAGTTTTACGACACCTTCCATCGTTCCATTTCAACCGTGTCGTTTGCCCCAAACATCGTGTCGTAGATTTAATAATCTTCGAATTCAATTTTCACTTTTATTAACATCCTGCCAAGAACTGGACCGTTTGGTGGTACCGGGTGTCTCGTGCTCGTGGTGGTACGACGAACCGTCGTAGCTGCCTGCCGACGACGGAGTCGGTCGAAGTTATGCAAATGGCACCATCAACCTGTGGCCAGTTGGTGGTTTTAGCCGGGGCGTTTGCATACCCATCTCTGGAACGGCATTCTACTGACACACACCGGACTTAAAGCCGGTCAACCGTGGGCCGAGCTTCATGAATGTGTTCCGAAAAGCGGGAGGGGGGAGACTTTCCAGAACTGTCGGGTTTTGGTGAGATGAGTGGCAGCGGATACAAACACGGCTCCCAGTGGGTGATTCTGATTTCCGAGGAAACCGTACCCGTAATGGTGTGATACACGCACGAAGTGATTTTTGCGGTCGGACAATCGGCCGCCTAGGACGTCCAGATGGTCCATAAACAGAGGAGCGAGGTCTGGAGGAGGACCATTAAAAACCTCTTACGCGCTTACAACCACCACATGGTGTCGGAGTTGTGTCGAATCCGAAAATGGCTAGTTGGAAGCGGACGCACCTTAACCAATTAAAACTACACCAGAAATTAATTTGCCAACCGTAGAAACACGCGCGGGACAGGGGACGTCACATCGATATGCTGTGCTCATCCTCATCATCATCAGCATCACCATTTTCATCACGATCATTTTCACCGCAGCGGTGGTTTTGATTCCGCTAGAAGATGTACATCTTCGCGGGTGAGTCACTTCTGGTAGGATTCCGTGTTCGCAATCGACGAAGTGCGCTCTATCATGCTCGCAGTATGGTGTATAAATGGATGTCATTGACAATTTTGGGGCACGCGCTTCTTCCAGATGCTGCTGTCGTTTGAAAACGGTTTGTTGTCACACACACACACATGGCGAAACCAAACACCTACTGTTTTACAGCCAGCCAGCGATGCTACCCACAGCGAATTCAAAGACCCCAGCAACACCGTGCTAGACACGCTGAACACGTTTCCTCGATAATGCTTAGTTTATGTGATGCCAAGGGCCGGCTCACACTTTTCGGATGGTGCGGTAATTTATGGACCGACGGAGTTTATTGCGGTTTTCGGACAGTGCGCGGAGTGCGAGGGAATATTGTAGTTCCCACTGGCATGGTAGGGACGTACGGACGGGTAAAGATTGGGGAGGGATGAGGAGACAATTTGTTTGCACGACCGAACTATTGACTATCGATCGATGCATGATAAGGAGCACTTGGAAAACGAAGAACCTTTGCTTGGTGCGTCTCGAGTGTGTCTAGACACGAGCGTGTCGGTCGAACCGGGTGAGCAAGAAACATAGGGATAGTTAAGGGAAATGTGATGCGAAAAGGTAATTTGACTGTTATCATCCGATCTCTATCAGCTCCGTAGCCCGTTAAAGCTCATTGAGTTCGAGGTGGTTGGTAAAGTATTGGAGGTCATAATTTGGTGCCTTTTGGTTCCGTAACGAACCCATTCTGTGGTGCATAATTCCCCCCGCCACCACTATATATGGTTATGATTGTCGTAAACAAAATGGCACCAAATATGCAATCGTCCGGACTGTGGCACTACCGTACGGGGGCGCCCATTTTAAATGAGTGACAGTTGATAATATCCACATTGCGCACCGCACGGTTTGATGGCCAGAAATGAAAATTCCAATTTCAGCTTTGCTACTGTTTCACCGATTAGATTCAATAAAACCAACTCCAGCATTTCCACGATTACCCGCCCCCCTCGCTGCACAACCCCAACTTCCGTCCCACCCTCGCAAAAGATCTTTTCCCTGCGGGAAGTATTCGCTCGAGGATGGAACGTCAAAATTTACAACCGTACGCAATGGAATGACTCTCCGGGTTGATTGGAATGCAGGAAGTGTCTGCCGGCCGAATCTGGAGATGCGACCAAAGCTGCCAAGTTTGGCAACCAGAGCAGGGTAGTAAACCGATCCACGGTGCTGAGATTCTAGCAACCGGAACAGATTTCACCACGGCTCGTGAACGAACCTAATACGTCAAGCGACATTCTTTAGCCGGGTCTGTTCTTGCTCGACTGGCAGTTATCTTCCGCCTGCCATCGGCTACGGAATCCCACCGCGAGCTGAGCGATGGTTTGTTTGCTGCTGGCGATATTGTAAAGAGAGAGAAAAAAACAACCATTTTACGATTTGCCTTAAATTTGGCACCATTTGGAGTGTTAAATGTGACACAGAGAGTAGATATCTTCGTGCCGTCAATATTTTGGCTGGGGATTTCATGCTGTTTTGGTTGTGCACTAAAACGTTTTGTTGGGCGTTGGTGGGATGGTTGTACAAAAGAAGCCGGAAATAATCGCCCACTGCGAAACATTAACGCGTATAGTGTACTAGGAACTGCGATCGACAGCCATCGACGGCTCCAAAAAGCTACCATTTTCTTTAAATATTCTCTAAGTAGAATGTCGCGGGTAATAAAAGGAGTCGTGGGAACCCCTGTAAAACTAATAGAGACTTTACCTATAAATTATATAAAATGTTCGCATTACCTAAAGAATCAATATTGCTAGGTATTATTCAATAGCATTGCAGTTAATTAAAGCCCTTCCTGTAGTAGTGGATTCAGCCTCTATCAACCTCTCTTGGTAAAGCCTGATCAAATTCCTAATTTCTCCAGAATGGCATTCGTTTGTTAAGAACGCTAAAATTAATTTGCTCCAAATGAACTAACGTACCTCCAGGGACGTCGAAATCGATCGAATTCTCATTACGCTCTGGTGACAAAACCATACTTCCAACGTCACTCAGCACAACGCAAAGCTCGAACGTTGCGAACTGGCACGCAATCGAATGCATACTTGTGCAGAAGTCAACCCGGAGGAAGCGGAATATTTGCCGCTGGTGTGAAAATTAATATAAATCGACATTTTATTCAAATTAACCTTCGGGCGATGAGCGATACACAACAGCCAGAGAAGCCGGGAAGTTTGTACCCTGGAGAGGATAGAGATTGATTATTTGCTCGGTAATTTATATGCTCAACCGTGCTGAGTGGTGGAATGGTTTTTGGGTGGGACAGAAGGAGCATAGAATGCAGCTACGTGGTCTATGAGGGGTTCTGTGAGCTATAACTTAATATCATAAGCATCACGCCAATTGATGGTCATTATCATCATAATGAACATATCGGACTCCTTAGCCGGTTAGTTAGCAATCAATCGGTATTAATGACTGCATCCTAATGACGGACCGTCCGAAATCACGCTCCTTGAAGGCAGTGAAGCAAATCTCGTGCTAGGTATTGTGTAAAGCTGAACTGAAGTGGAGCTGTTAACAATCCTTCGATGGAGAGCTTCTTCACATGTTGAAATCCCATCGAAGGGTGATTACGATCGGCAGATCATCGATTATTTACTCACCGAACCAGTGATTAACCGACAACCGGGTATTAATAATGCAAAGTGCACTCGTACATAAGAGCCATCTACAACCGTTTGGTCCCCCATTCATCATCGCTGGGATGAATGTGTCGTGGACATCGAGCGTAATTTGTCACAATCAATGCGCTCCGAGTTATGGTCGAACCCTTCCATTCGGAATCTTCAACAATCGCTTTATTTGTTTGCCTATTTGCACTGAAATACTGCAACCGTTTGTCTGTGCGAAAAACCGAAATCGTTTGCGATTGTTTTTTTTAGTATCCGATGTGGGTCTAATTTTCTTCTCGTTTGCTTTGACTTCCTTCGGGTCCCGTCAAGATAGGAAGTTTTTTGTGTGCTGATGCTTCTCCAAAAACTGTGTAGGATCACACCCTTATACGTCGTTGATCACACTCAACTGGACTATTGACAAAGTGTTAATAAATATGTGCATTTTGTGTATTTCGGGCCAGGTCGCACACATTCTTACCACGCACCACGATAGTGACACCTCGGCGTTTGGAGAGAGGGCTTATGAGAAAAGCTGTTTGTGTGCGGGAGTTTCTTAGGGGGGCCCGTTCATTGGGAAACGATTCATCATCGAGAGGATGAGTCGTTGTTCCTGTGTCTATTTCAGCTGTTCGGTCGGCAGCATATATTGGCCGGGCAGCGTGTGGGCGCCAACATTTCCAAAATCCCTGAACATACACCTGAACCGAGACGAAGGAGGATTGGTCGATTGATTTCGGGCAAGGTGGTATCTAGGTGATCTGTTTACACTACTGAATCGGGCATCGGGGTACCGGTGACTGTGAGGTCGCTACTTAAAGGCCATGTTTGTAGATATTTATTTATTTATTTGCTGGTAGGCTGGTGGTCACAGATTTGCTGGCACTAAGGCTGGTGGTTTTCAGTTTTTTTTACCCTCCCATTTGTGACTTATTCGCCATTACCATGTGGGCCACCGGTGTGTAAAGAGATGAATAAATTTTGTAGCTCGCGGCACGGTCCGGAACCGGTAGAAAAGGAAAGAAACCGACAAGCGTTTGGTAACTGTGGGCCTATCAATAGCAGATGACATTTTAAGAGCTTGTTACGAAAGTTATTGAGCGGCCCGTTTTAGGCCGCACTCGAACGTGAAAGAAACAAGCAAATAACGAATGTTATGTGTTGGGCAAAGGAGAAGTGTTGGAGTCTATTTGGATATTTCCTAGGCCAAGAAAGAACTGGAGAAAACATTGTGTATTACGATCAATATGGATTGGATGCTATTCACCTGTAAACCAGACCAATCATAAGGGTGTTAAAAGGTCTTCTACAATTAGCTTCAAACCGTTATTGCTATAACAACCTTATCAATGTTAATTCTTTTAAAACTAAAAGTGATTCTGAATCGAAACAACAAATTGTTGTGTGAACAATCAAGCAATTTCAAAAATCGTATGCAATCATTTGGCTTTGATTCTTCCTGATTGATGAAATAATGGCACAAAATAAAACTTCATCTGTCCGACTGCTTAATTAGATTACACACATCAATTTGTCGTATTTCCCAACATGCGGTAATGTGAAATTAATTAACACCTCCATCGCTAGATGACCATTAATCAAGGCAATGGTCATCGTAGTCCGAGTGTCAACTTTATTTATTTGCGGTTAAGTTGATCGTTTGTTAATGGTCAGATTCATTCCCGAGGTCAAAAGCGTGCATAAAGAAGCCTTCAATGGACATTGGATATATTGTGAATTATTGTGTACGGTTATATCAAACCAAGACTCGATTTGAGCAACTCATTCGTTGCAGCAACGGATTAAGCGACTAGGAACGAAATTTGTAACAAAAGCACAGCCACATTTCCGTTCCGTTTTAGTTGCACTAGAAAGGATTGGCCGAAAATGGACGGACCTGCTTCAATAAAGATCGCCAATTTACGAGCTGGTAGAATCGGTTAGATTATAAGTGGTCCCATATTTTATCCGGCACGTCTGTACACTATGCCCAAACCGGTGGGGCAGTGAAATCGTTTGCCAAAAAAATTGATCTACCGATTCCGGCCAGATAGCAGTCGGAAATAAAAGTCTCCATGCACGGCATGAGCAAAGTAGTTTCGTGTTTTGACATCGTGCGATCTGACGTTGACACTTATATGGGACGGTATGGTTTTAGATTATTTAGGCTTCCCGTCCCGGCCCGGTGGGATCAATTTTTGTAATCCTGCGAAATAGTTGGACCGTTGTGGTGTGTAGCGTATGTCACGAATCAGTTTCCATATTTTACGGAGGTGCAATATTTTGCACATATTTATTGGCCACAGTGCGTTGCCTTTTTCATGAATCACATCGATTAATGTCGCTTGTTTAGCGAGTGTTTGACGATTTTCGAATATCTGTTGATGTCAACGGCAAAGTTTGTCAGTCCGGAAGGCAAGCCGATTAAAATCCCATTCCTAATCCGAACTGGTGTTTTACTGTGGTGGCACCCTGTGGTGGTTTGGATCCGTTCGATGTTTGGTAGTTCAGGGGGGAAAAAAAGCACGCGCGTTCAGATTATGTCCGTCTGGCAATTGATTGTTGCCTCCGTGTCTTGGATTCCCTTAACTCGAAGCATTAAATGTGTGGTCGTGTGCCGACTTCTATAAACCCAGCACGAGTGCACTTGTTCGCCACGTGGACTTTACGAAACCTTAGTAAAAAAAACTCCCGGAACTGGGTTGGATAAGTTTCGGATTCGTTCCTTTCTGGAACGTGGTCATAAAATGTGGCGCCTTACTGTGCTCTAAAGTCGGGCACGGAGACGATACCGAACACAACAGGCATGTTGATTTTTATGATCACTTGAGCGTCATCGGGTGTTTCAGAAGACCGCTAGCGACCGCTTTGGACCTTACCAGGGGATTGTTTCACTGGGTCGGACTGGTTGGATGGGTTGTACGCAACCCGTGCTGACCATGTGCGGCATTCATTTGATGGTGGAAAACTTCGATTAACGACGAGTTTGACAACCACAAACACCTTCACCGGTTTTCGGGATGCCAAATCGGATTTGGACGCGAAACAACGGACGAAACAATTTGATGTGTTCTTCCTCTACTTTTACGACGTCAATCGTAAATCAATTTTTCTGGCATCTCCACACACTCTCGCCCTTCTCGGGGCGTTTGTATGAGGTCTGAGTTTAGCGTTTCCCATGAGTGCCACTCCTGAGCTGCAAGCCGGGTTGGTCATGCATATGGGTGGGGGTTGACTATTTTTTTTGCTGTTTTGACTAACTATTTGCATGTACATACGCGATGGAGCCTCCTGATATATCATCTCCATGTGTGATGCACGCTGTGGTTAGTTGATATGGAATCCAGATTTATAACCCTGGCCCACTGTTCAACCACGCATGCATGGTGGGTTTTATGCTGTCCAACTGTCAGCGCGTTGTTTTATTCGCGTTAAATCATGCAGTGACGGTGTGCGAATGGGCCTGGAATGGTATTGAATAGCATCAGCTTCCTATGGAACCATTGTTTCAGACATCTAAAGTGGAAATCTCTTTTATATAGGTATCGGTGATAAATACACACCATCATGGGTGGCGTTTTAATATGCTCTTCATTGTTGGGCGGATAGAACCCTGAAATGGCTCATCTTCAGGTAGTTTTAACGATGATATTGTGGGTCATAAATTATGGCTGGTGGAGCTATACACAATTTCTCGTAAATCATTTTACCGTTTCATTTTAGTTTGATAGATGCTACCGGATTTTCAGTGTGAAGCAGAGATGTATTCTTAGATGACATTTTGTCAACTAAATTTTGATTCCATCAGTTAAGTAATGTATAAGAAGCTCCAACAATTCACATAAATGTCTAAGTAGCTACAACTCGAAGCAGATAAGTTACTCCTACACGTTCGAGGAAGCAAGAAGTCCAGATGGAGTTAGGTGCTGGTACTATTGTGCAAAGATCCGACGCCACTAACATCACCAGACTGTTTCGGGGCAGATGACATTACGTCACCTTTCAAATGCGTTATGAGAACACATATTTAGCCATATCGTAAAGCTGAAATTATTTTCGTGTCATTTTTATTACGACTATTTGTTTCGTCCAACACCACCACCACACGCGCCACAAAGTTTATATCACGCTGCATAGATCATAAGTTATGTGGATGTATGCTTGCAAGCAGTTTTAATTCACTGCTAAATGATTTTTTTTTCAAAGCGATAAAGAGGCTTTGACGATCAATAAAAAGAAGATGATAAAAATTCAATATCATTTCAAAACCGCGAACCGGCAACGAATCCCCAAGCCAATGAAAAGGCTTTCGGAAACACATCAATCTGTTGCTCCGGTCATCAACTGTAGTATCAACGAGCTTCTCAAATGCGTGAGAAGGAAAGAGTACGGCGGTACGAAACAACAAATACGGACTTCTGTGGAATCTAGTCCCACACTTTGACTTCTTAACAGTAATGCATGCTTGTACCAGTGCTGATCTCCTATCGTGCAACTGGCTGAATAAACATGCTACAACGTCCACACGATAAGCATCTCCAAATCCGCTCCTTCGTAAGCGTACAGAGCGTCAGAGCATCGTATGCCCAACCCGATACGTGGTGTTTTTGTTTGTTTGTGATCCTTCTTAGAGATGGATGAAAATGGGGCTTCAGAAAGGAAAATGGTGAAACCGTGCCCCAGAACGAGCCTCACGCGTGTAATCGGTATTTCATTTAGTTGCTTGCAAATTGACTTCTATCCATCTCCAGGGCACTTTCTGGGGGGACGGAGCGGGAGACTTTTCGCATGCTGGATGTATTTGGTTGGAATGTCGGAATTGGTCATTGGTCCTATTGGACTTATCCGGAATGGTAGAGACCGCCGGAACCAACGGTTGGTGAGAGTTTGTCGAATCTAATCATGAGCCATCGTAGTTGGTTCGAGATCTCTTGGGACCTATCCCGACCCGAAACGAAGCTTCCACTGAAGGAACATTCGCAGCACGGTTTGCATGACTTCGCAGGGGACGCGTGCGCCCACATTCCCCCGGCCAAAGGCGTAACGGGACATTGTTTGCATCGGCGGCTAATTCAACTGTAGCTGGGTGTTTGGTAATATTGGACTAGTTTTGCTCCTTTTTCCTGCCTTTCGGCTACTAATCGCTGAGCGCGTCGATGTTCGACGTTTCGGCGCGATCCCACTGCGATATCCGACCCGATAATAAGCTTCATCGAACAATGAACCGGTAGAAGTCGACCGGGTCGATGAAGCACCGGTGCCTGGTCGATATTCCGCTTCCTGACTTTCAATTCTGGCTGGTAATTCATTCCGCATCATTGCCCCTGGATGTGGTGTGTCTTCGGACACGAAAAGACGCGAATAATACGCTCAGCATTACGGAACAATACGTCCCGACTGTTGGTATGGCATGGAGCGCCTGTACACATGCACCCGGGCACATGGAAAATGGTGTGTGTGTGTATGTTGAGTGTTGTTTCGAACAAGTTTTCGCCGGTGTATCAGATGTTCGGTTCCGCTGAGAACATGCTTGATGGAACCCGTCTGCACCGATGGGAACAACCGGCGCTTATGGGTTGGGTCGGTAGGCGTCATCACGTGGTATAGCGCGGTTGGTCTCCCACGGGAAGGATGTTGTCTTATGAGCCGGTAAAACCTTCGCTGGTGTATGTGTGTGTGTGTGTGTGCGTGTGCTTGCAGATCGGTGTTAATCCAATTTCAGGCGTTTAATCACAGGAGGATTTTGGATGTAGTGTTTGTGTTAATTAGATTCGTTCATGCCTCAACCAGGAGGCTCGGAACGATTCAGCCCTGTTCATGGGCATCCGATAGATCTGATTCGTTTGGGCATACTAGGGTGAGAGAGAGAAAGAGAGGGAAAGAAGAAGGGAGAACTATTGGCAAAATCCTATACTTCAGACAACAAAGCGACTGTATCGAGAAGGGGGTATAGTCGTTTGCACACTTGAGAACACAGACACCTAATCAGACGTATTATGCAATGGATCAAATCAGATTTGTATCAGGATAGAATGATTGTTGTATGGTGGATAGGATTAGAACTTTGCTTCCCGAAACATTTTTGATGTGTTTTCTCTTTAAAATGTTGTTAAAAGGGCTGAAGATAAGAATACACGAAGCAATTTTGCTTCGCGAACAGCATACCTTTAGGCGCTTTTCGAGTAAATAAAGATAAGTATGCAATCCAATCTGCAGAATAGATAGAAAATTGATTAAATTTAGTAGCTCATAGTTGAACCAGTATGAAGACAAAACATTTTTCATCCCTATGCCCGGCCTTTCCATCACTGCAGTACATTAAACCGATCATCATCCTCTTATTAATAGCGCATTAATAGCGTTTGCCCATCCTTCCGAACATCCGTTAATAAGAGAGCTAACATCGTAAAAAAGTGTTGAAACTCATAAAAACTTTCATACGAATGCTTTCAACGTTCGGCTTATCGGTGCGTCCCATTCGGATCAGTGCTAAAAATATTAATCTCAATATCAACGCGCGGGAAACTTTTTGTGCGTCGCACCAAACTTTCCCCGTGGGTGGATCGGGCAAAGAAAAACACCAAAATAAGCAGATGAAACAAGAAAAAAAAGTGCTCCCAAACAACTGTCCGTTGGGGATAATACGCTTCCGGGCAGGGTGGTTTCAAGGATACCGGTACCGTAACCGATTGGTAAGCCCTTTCCATTAGTCAACGGGCTTTCGATGGTGGCACGGTTGGTTTATGGGTGATGTATTTTTTTCTTTATGTGTATGTGTGTGTGTTAAGGATTTTGTGCTACTTTTTTCGGTGTGCACTCAGTGCGTAAGTATTGCGTAAAAAAATCACCGGAAACGCTTGACGAAACGAATGCGAAGGGACGCCGCTGGATAAAGTTTTACCCAAGGTTCTCACATTTTCCCGTTCAATCGTGCCTGAAAGCATCTCGAGAGGTTTGAAGGATGAAAGTTTTCCTTTCCGATTCGGTGCCACTTGGGGCTTTTTCTCATCTTTTCTCGTAGGGAAGATCTCAAGACGCTTAATTTTGCTGCGCGGAACCGTGGCAGGCACATCCGGTTTGACGGGAAGGATTTCAATTTGATGAATTATTTCACCACTCGACGTTGGGTTATTCATTCGCTGTTTGCAGCGCGGGTTAGGAGCAGATGTATGTTGGAGGGGGGTACTTTCGAACTGGCAGATGGTCTAGAGCAGAGCACAAATGACACTGCATAGTAATCCAAGTGTCTGCCGGTAACGGGTTTGATAGAGTACCAATAACGAATGGAGAGTAGAACTTGAGCAAAACCTCAATTACCTCATTATTAGAAAAATAATTCCATTTCACACTTACAGATGAATCGTTTTTGGATCCATTTAGTAGAGTACTTTGTAGTTGTTCGTCCGCTTGACAGTGTGATTATCCAGTTACTTTGTTATATATTAATAAAACTTTAAGAATTTTTATATGCTTTCATAAAAATGTTGAAACAACAAAATCATACCAATAGTTTAACATCAATATTCAACAGATGGATCGAAATCAATGAACGATCCAGTACAAACAAAAAACTATACGATAATCTTTACGTTTTACCCTTTATCTTCTGCAACAGAAGCATAAGTGAAGCAAAAACGTGCCAGCAGAAGCACGAATCCGCCCGAGATCGCAAGACAGAAGGTGTAGCAATCGTGTGCGGGATTTTCGCGAAGGAGATTAATGATACAATAAAACGTGCTCATCCCGGTGATAAATTTTACCACACTAATGGTTTGTGTGTGTTTGTGTGCGGACCGTGTAATGTTGTATTGAACCGATTATTTCACATTATTTTTCGCTTTTGCTGGCTTTTTTCCCGTAGTTTTGTTAGTGTTTAATGCGATTAAACTGTGATCATATCGCTCCGGGAGAGTAATCGATTTATTGTTTGCATGTTTACATGCTAAGTATGTTTACATGTTTTATTTTTAATTTGTGTTGTAATTTATGTTGATTGAAATAATCAGTGGAGGTAATAAAAATATTTATCTTCATTGAACCATTATATATGTGTGTTATGAGCGTTACACACAGCTTTATTACTGTTAAAATCAGTGAGAAATGAACAAAATCAAACAAACAAAAATCAAGTAACAAACTACTGCAAAGAATTAATAATGTACGAGCATGATTCAGTAGTAACTACTTTATTTAATTGTATCAAAACAATTACCGGTAACGACCATTAGCAAAACACTTTACACCTATGGTCAAAAGCATGCTCGTTAATTGCAAAATGTAGGAGTTGCACCAAATTAAAGCGATCGTGTGGAGTGAAGCTTCCTGTTCACTAGCCACCATACATACTCATGATGTTCTGGAGTTCGCTCGCCAAATTGAAACATTCCATTACAGATGTAAGTTCAATTTTTTAACCCCTGCTCCATAAAACCACGACCAACATCCGCAAACCTCCTTTCGATACACTGGCACAAGCGAATGTATGGTAGCTCTAATCCCAATTACACCGTTTGCACATTCGTTTCGTAGAATATTCACCGATTTTGAGGTAGCGGTGGAAGCTAAAATGGACAAGATGAATGGCACAGTTTATCATACGCTACGTTATGAATATTGTTTACTGTTCAACTTTGTCCTGGTTCTGTTCAAACCCCGGGACGCAACACTGTCTCGTTGGCGAAGAAGGGTGAGGGACAGCAAAATTTAAAATAAAAACCATGGTATGCAAAGTGTACCGAAGTCAAAAAAAGGGCTACCGTGGCACAACGTAAACTTTTCCGGGACGCTGTCCGCTGCATGACAGGGTTGGGTGGTTCGGTCAGAAAGTCATGTATCTCATGTAGGCAAGCATGCACTTGCGAGTGAAAACAATGAATACATTAATCTTTTGCTCAGCTGTGTGCACTCGGTTGGTGCATCCAGTCGGATATCCCTGACCAAAAGTATATACCCAGCACTGTCCGATATACGTTGGTTCTGAAGTACCCGCCTGCCGTACACAGTCGGGAGTGGGATTTACAGTTTGGATAAAACTTTTGTTCATTTCCATTGCTCCGGCCCCTTCAATTGAGTTCCTTTGGACAATTGGTGGGATGTGCCGGACGTGTGTTCGATGCATAAAATTATATTCCGATGTTAGTCTTGTTTTTCCTCTAACACTTGTCCTTCGCAATTTCTTCCGTTTTTGCAGACGAAACGCACGACCAGGAGGGGGCGGCTGGGAAGCAAGGCG